>NC_089651.1:34227200-34528866 GCF_037042795.1 Molothrus aeneus | reverse complement strand
GAATTTTGACCCTTCATAAACACTTTAGCCTTTAGAGTACTGTCTTTAATTTGTGTTCATCAGAACAGGCAATTGATTCTTTTACATCAAAGCTTAGGAAAACCTTCATTAGGCTTCATCCTTTATAATCTATCCTTCCTTCTCATCATTTCCTTTACAAGCCCAATATTAGTATAATATCCAAAAATAGAACTTGAACTCCAAACAGTCAAAATAAAAGCCTACACAGCAAACACTAAGGTGAAAATATTATGCACATAAATTAAGCCTTTCAAAGCTAGTTTTTATTTTTGTTTTTATTTACTGTGTAGAGTGAAAAAGATTTTTTTTTCAGTTCAAGTCTTCTATCTATAGGACACAGCTTTTTTTCACTAATTAAACAAAATCTAAAGAATGGATATTTTTATGTTTAGAAGTATCTTGAAACAGCTGAACAGCTTTGTGTAATTTAAAATACATTTTTGTTCCTATCAGAGAAATATCAAAGCAGATGGGATTATTTGGTCACTAGATGTCAGCAGTATGTGAAACTAATGAAGCAAAATAATGACAAAAGTGGAACTTCCTGTTATAAAAAGAGAGAGGAACTTCCTACATAATGAGATTTTCTTTTAATTACCTATTTAGAAAATTCTATAACCCTTATCATAATAATGATGCAGTTCATCAGTCTATACAATCATCAACGTGATAAATAAGTCTTTAGGTTAGAACCATACATTTTTAATATAATTTCAATATACTACTAATTATTTAATTTTCAATCTAGAATGCCATCATTATACCCACTTATTGGTAGTTTCTGGCAAGAAAGTTCTGTCATCTCTAAGAAAATTCCTACTCTAGCTGCTGAATAAAGAAGCTGTTTTCAAACTTTTTCATGGCTTCGGAAAGTGTTATGGGTTTATTTTACTTTATTTTTTATTGTTCAAAAGGGACACTTAAGAGTCCTTCTTATCATATGCTAGGGGTAGAACTGCAATATTCTGTGTTTACCTCCAAAACCGGTATAAGAACAAGAAGTTTTTCTGCATCTAAGAAGGTCCTGTATTGTTCCTATTCTTCTTTTTACACTGAAACCTATAGATTTATTTATTTATTATAACAATTTCACACTGGTATAAGTATTATCATTCCTACTTCTTACTGTAGGCCATGTTCCTATGACATGCTCCTGCTTAATCTGCCTCTATCAATTTAGGTTCTTGATCAAGATAAATCAAGATCAAGAGGACTACATCTTATAGAAAATGCTATTTCCAAATAGAAGCAAACTCAGGGGGTTTTGTATCATTAAGGTGAGGCACAAATACGATGTTAGATTATGTACTTCCTGTGCTTTGAGATGAATGCCTGGACTTATCTCTGCAACTTTTCTTTAGTAAGAGTTTAACCGTTTAGGCCACACTTAGAGTGATCTTGGACTCAGTGTGGATGTGACAGGAAGAATTCCAGGTTATATTTGTGTGGCAGAACATCTAAAGTGGAAAACAACTTTCACTTAATATCGTGTTCGAAATAGGAATGTCAAATCTTAAATTGTGATCATACAGAAAAAAAATCCCCCATTGAAATGAATCTATTTTACTGCATTCCCATAATAATAGCACGCAATATTATTTTGTTCAGTTTCTGACATATCTTATGTATGCATGGATCCAATTAAAAAAGATATTACTTAGCTTTCCTCTTTTACATTTGCAAATACATGTGAAAAATGCAAATACATGTGAAAGTGTCTATAATCACGTCCAGTGAATAGAGGGCCAGATGGAAAATGAGTAGAGTCTCACTATAAGTAGCATGGTAGTCTTTCCACAAGACTTTTATGGGTGTAATGAAATATTACTCATTACCAGTGAAGGTGCAAATTAAACAGTATCAGCTTTCATGAGAATTTGCAAAGTGGGAAACAATGCAACATTTATGGCAATTATTGGAAATCCCCATTTTATCTGGGCTAATCCTAGTACTAGAAAACATCTACCACCTTCTGACTGCTTGCTGTGATATTTTTGAAATAAGGTTATTTTTGTAGAATTCAGCCAGTTTGAATAAAGATAATAAAAAGCACTTCTATATAATGCAATTTTATCAAACATTTTATCTAACACCTTGTACTTTTATTTCTCTGCTGTCACTATCTTTCTGTTATTTTTCATGCTTTGAAGCCAAGAGTCATACAGTGCTTAAAACCAAACAGCACAGTATGCATAAAAAATGGTAATTCCATGGCCTATAGCAACATTCAGTCTTCTCTTACGGTCATGATGCAAAGAGAATGAAATAGTAAGCTCCTGATATATCACAAGGAAGTATTTTTTAACCTGTCTAGTTAATTTATATATTTATATTTTGAAAAACACATTTGGGAAGGATAAGAGTTTTTGAATACTTATTAAAACAGACATGAAAAAAATAAGAAAAAATTTGGGATCCTATGTAGGTATGAGCCATGTTTCATGAAAAATCAGAAGCAGTTTCTCCTACCATGTAAGCTAGAAATAGTTTGGTTTTTGTGTTCAATGACTGCTGCATTAGAGCCTGTGTGACCTTGTTAAATCTCATGTCTTGTCTAATACTGAATAAAACTTTTTCTTGGCCACCACTGATTTTAACTAAAAGAACAAACTATAAAATAATGGGAGGAAACATGCACATAGAAGCTAATGCTGTCATTGGCAGTTTTCCAATATGAAACTGAAATTATAATTCAGTGGAAAAGAAAAAATAATGGAGAGAGATCCTGATTTCAGATATAGAGACAGGCAGATGTGGAAAGGGAAAAAAAATTAAATAAGCCTTTCTTGTGTCTGTTTTCAAAGATAGTTTTTCTAATGTAAATGTGCTGGAGCAAAAGTACTATTAATGATAAAAATAAAAATTTTCTTGTAATTCTCTGTATTTTAGCATAACAGAATTATAGCATACCTAGTAAATTAAACTCCTTAATCATCTTCTATATTTTTCCATTTTATCTAAAGATTGTGGTGTTGTTCATCTATAATATTCATCCCAGAAATAAAATCATTAATCACCTTGACATCCAGAAAAAAGTGTTACATATTATTTCTTGTGATATCTAGGGTACAAAACCTGAGGAAAATATCAGTTTTTAATAATTCTGATCCACTCATTGGGATTTATCATGTTGAATAAGCAGGTAGTCCTCTTGCAATAAATTTCAATGTAACTCACAGAAGCAAGACACTCACAATTCGATGTTGTTTAAATATAATATATCATGGGGTGTTTTCCCCCAGCAGGGTTAATACTGAAAGAAAAATGAAAGGTATTCATACTGACAAACTTTAAATTTTAATTGCCTATTTTATGAAAGAGATTCCATGGTCTTTTGCAGTTTGTGGAGAAAGACAAAATTTTAAGAAAACAATTCAGTTCACATATGTTCGGTCTCTGACCTGAAACATTCTGATAAAAAGGTAGCAATTGAACACATAAAAGGGTAGTAGGGAGACTGGCCAACTGACTTCTGTCCTAATGTTTGCTATTATGAATAGCTCCCCAAATTTTACTCTTACAGAACTCTCTTTCTGCTGCTCTGTTCTTCAAGGTATTAGGTCTTGTTGATGGTGGAAAATTCAGATGTGGCTAGGTCATATTCCAGAGCTTGTCTTCCCACAGAACTCTGGAAGACTCCTGTAAGACAGCTGGGGGAGAATTGAAGATAGGTTAATTTCAGCAGCTTTTATCTTGGTATTTCAGGAATAAAAAAATAAGAGGCACACAAGTTTTTACCAAAATACTTCTATTTCAGAACTTAAGATCCCAAAGCTTTTGGGTATAGCTGAAAGTATGTAACTAAAATACAAGAGACCTTCAATTTTGGTTATTTTCTAGGTGAAGATACAGAGATAAGAAGAAAACCTTTAGTGGGAAACAAAAAACGAAACACATAATACCTTTCCTTCACCCTTCCCAGGTTCAAATTCAGTCCTTTATTTCAGTCTCCTACCAGTGCAGGGAGTTGTGGAGTGTTA
The DNA here is from genome assembly GCF_037042795.1 of Molothrus aeneus. Classification (NCBI taxonomy): domain Eukaryota; kingdom Metazoa; phylum Chordata; class Aves; order Passeriformes; family Icteridae; genus Molothrus; species Molothrus aeneus. Next base: position 34,524,865 of record NC_089651.1, on the reverse strand, counting down.
CAGTCAGTACATAACAGTTTCTCTCTGTTGCTACTTTCCTTTCATGCTTTCAAGACAACAGCTCCTTTGTCCACATGCTGCAGAGGACATCTTCTTCAGCATCATGGACCACTTACTCCTCCTATTATTACCTTGGTATTTGTTCCTCTTACTCCTTCTCACTCTTTTTGTTCTCTTCCCTTCTGTCCATCCAGTATTTTTGCCCTTTCTTAAATATGTTTCCACATTGGGTCCATACTGGAGCCAGCTACAAACCACCTGAATGGTCTCTCTCACTCAAGCCCCTTTCCTAATTCTGCAGTTTTTACATAATGAAAAAAATCATTCCATATGGTCAGACTTCCCTACTGAATTGTTTGAGATTTTAAAATTTGTTTTTAATATTCGAAGTGTTAATTTTCACTCTAGTATCTGATGCATCTGTTGCCTCTGAGCTTTAAATAATTTTCTGCCTATTGGAAAAGAAAACTGATTCAGATTTGTTGCCCTTCCAACAACTCCAGGGGTAAGCATGCTACAGGGAATATACCAGTAACTTTCAGAGTGTTTTATTATTCCTGTGCAGACACTCCTGATATTTCTCTTTTTTTTTTTCAAATAAACTCAAGTAATCTTAAAAAATATGTTCACCAAACTTCAGCAGCTGCAGAAATCATTCTGCTTACATTTGGCACCACTGCTTACAGTACAAAGTATTTGACATCATACTGCAATCTGAAAATTATTACCAGTAGGAATGGAAATACAAGAAATAAACATTAAAAAAACCCAAATCACAAACCATTAAAAAATTGATCTCAAACATTGCAGACACAGTTCTCAGTAGTATTGTGGCATCAAGCCTGTCTAAGTAAAGAAAAGACCTACCTCCTGAACAAAATGGAAGGATGTTCACTGTTCCAGGACATTCAAAAGGCAAATTAACATATTTCAGATTATGGACATTTGGAAAATGAATCCTCATATACAGTCTCAGCTGTATTTTTATGATTTCTATCCTGCATGAGTAGATTAATCCAATGTTTTCTTTCAGTCTGTACCAGAAAGATACAATGTGCAGTGTGTGCATGTACCCTTTTTGTGTGTGACAAACTTTTCCATGGCAACATTTTCTGTAAGAATGACATTGCTCTCAATACAAGGTAGCACCCTGATAATATTGAAAAGAAGATTTCCTTAAGTAAGACAGAGAAAATATTATTTCAACAGTCTGGGGGTTGGTTCTTCCATTTTCTTGTGTTGCAGGTTATCAGAAAATCATGGAGTCATAGAATAAGCTGACTTGGAAGGGACCACAGGATCATTGTGGCCAGCTGGCCCTGCAGAGGACACCCCTGGAGACACACCTTGTGCCTGAGAACATTCTTCAAAAGCTTCTTGGACTCTCTCAGGCCTGGGGCTGTGACCACTTCCCTGGGGAGCCTTTTCTAGTGCTCAACCACCCTCTGAGTGAAAAACTTTTTCCTGATATCCAACCTAAACCTCCCCTGACTCAGCTTCATGCCATTTCCTCAAGTCCTGTCATTTGCTAACACCTGTATGAAATGGAAATCAGGTACTGCCATCTTGACCTTATGGTTTTCTATGCTCCCTTTTCCAGGTGTAAATGACTGCAATATCTTTAGATTCTAGTTTTCATCTCTGAAAAAAAAAAAAAAAGTCACTGATTCCTATTATCTAGCAATTAGATCTCACTGAAACTGGTTGCCATAGCTACCACTTACCTGCAAAGGACTGTTGTCTTTTTGCTAGGATTTCCTTAGAAACCTTCACACAAGCAGCAGCACTCACAGCCTCGGTTCCTGCCCTCTGCTGAGGTCTGGCAACCCTATCTGGAATAAGGGTCTCCCAGTCCCCTGGAGACTTACACCTATTGGCAGCCTCTGATAAGGAACCTGTCCTTACCAAGAGAATCAAATTTGACTGCTTTGTATCCTCCAGATTCCTCAAACCCTAGTAACCTGGCTGGAAATCATCAATTCTCAATTAATTGGATAAAGTTCTCATAATAAATTTGCATGCGTTTGTTCAAATATAGTGACTTCATTTCTTTTTGCTCTTTTGTCTTTTCACCATCCCTTGTGTCTTCACTACATAATCAGAACAAACTGCTGTTCCCACAGCTGAACATATGAACATGTGTACATATGTGTGAATTTATAAAAGGTGGGGGGATGGTGTGTTTGTGTAGGTGCATACACACACACACACACACACACACACACACACACATATATATGTATATAGAGAGATGATAGTCAAGTAAACAGATATTTTAGGTCAGATCTTTTTATTACACATTGAATTGCTGACACCATTTCAGATAGGCAAACATCTTGATAGTTAACTGCTGAATGCATAAGACAACTAATTTATTAAAGTGTTTATTAAAATAAAAAATCAAAACCCCAACAAATTTCACTACTCTCTTCCCCCAAAATACTACAAATAAAACAGAAAAAACAATCAAAAAAACTAACCCACCACCAACTTCAAAGACCATTGATGCAACTGTAGTAACAGTTGAAGCAAAAATAATAAAAAAAAATAGAAACAGCAATTTCTAATAAGGATAAGAATCATATAGAGGAAGCATTTCAGATGCTGCCAAGAAGGAGGAAAATTTTTCGCTAGGAGGAGGCATCCTCAGTATATATAATTAATTACGTGTTAAAGATGAAAGACAATGCAGATAATAGGATATGGCACTTCTAACTAATCTAGAGCTCTAAATAAATTTATAGCCAGCCTTTCCTGGAAAGTAAGAATATAACAGTTTCAATGCATAACACTTCAAAAAGAGCTTTTGCCTATTATTCTTGTCTGAATTGCTAAGAATTGTGGGAATTTGATGGTATTTTAATTGAGATATCTTGCTAGAATCCTGATTAAAAGATGGAGTTTGGAGAGTTTAGTGTCCAAATTAAGATGTTATCAGGAACATTAAGTTTGATAGAGAGGGTCAGTTCCTGTACTTAATTTTGGTGTTTAGATTGAACTATAAAAGTAGAATTTTATATTAGTCTTTATCCATAATGGAGTATTCTCTGAAATCTGCAAAAGATTTGATGAAAAAATATGGATAAAGTACTATAGTCTGCATCATTTTTTTGATGGTTTGATGTTCCTTTTTAATCCATAAAATTATGCTTAGAGAAAATTTTTAAAATTAATATTTTTCTTATGATGACTGGGATGTGAAAATAGGCTTACAGAATTTAATATGCATAATTCTACCTTTTATACTGTTTTTTGGCTATCCATTACATTTCATGAGCCAGTTGATTATTTATAACTATTTCAGTCTTTTTATTATTTGTATACTGGTTGCATCAAGAAATTTATGCTTATATTGTACTTAACCTAATTTTTTTTTGATCTTTCTTACAAATGACTGCTAAATATCTATTTTAGAAAAATATATATGATAAAAAAATTTTACTACACAAACGACGTTCATTGTGTCCATTTGTATCCATTTCAGTTTCTGGTATTAAAGATTTTCAATAGATTGATTGTTTCATTCTGATGTCTCAGAAATCAGTAAAGAAAAAAAAATCATTTGAAAGATATGATTTTTTAGCCTTCTTTGCACAATAAATCAAGTGGAGTCTGAAGCTAATTATTAAATATTTAAGTGATGTTTCAATCACTTAAATGAACAGAAACGAGAGTAACTCACATGACAGAGTGACTTACTGCAGGCTGGAGTACATATGTGCTATGTAAATCAGAAAAGTTGCACCTATATACATCTAAAATTAATTTGACACAGAAGGCAGTAGTATACAGTTTCTCTTGGTCAACTAATATGTGTGGCAGAGACCTCAGGGTAATCATATCTGTTCTTTCCCTCTTAGTCCAGCACCAGACTGGGACATGAGTTCTAGATTTGGATGAGTAATGCAAGTTGAGTTCTTCCTGTTTAAAGTGTATAACATATGCTATGTCAGATATTTTGGCTTTTAAAAGTATCTTGTTTCACCTACAAAAAGTGAATGAGTCTAAGAAATCCCATGAAATTACTAAAAATCCAAATTTTATAGAAAATAATTCCAGAATTAAAAATATTGCTGAAAATTTTTGATAGCTTTGGAAAGCTATTATTTTATCTGTCCTATAAATTTTCACACAATGACAAAGTCTAGTAAGCTCTGCTTTTTATCTTTTCTTTGCTCAATTTAGGCTTCATGAAATATTTCTTGTCGGTTTTGCATCATCTTTTAATATCTACTCATTGCAAACCCATGAAAGACTAGATCCAGTTATTTTTCTGTTTTGTTTTTTTTCAATTACCTCATCTAAAGCAAACTGCATTACTCACAAGAGGGAAGTGAAAATATTGTGGTATTTTCCACTGATAGGCAGCTTAACTACAAAACTAAACTGCACCAAAGCATTATTATCTTAGTGTGCAATTATCTATACTGGTAAACTATTGTTCTCCCCCCTGAAGGAGAGTCCTTCCTATAATAGCAGCACTCTTTCAAATAATTATCAGTAATGGCTTACAGATAATTTTAAATGGATTGTTTATTTTGCATGAAGGAGTATAGGAGAAGAGATGTTTGCCATACTGAAATAAAGATACAATATAGCAACATCACCAAGTATGCAAATAAATATAACCTGTTCTCTGTGACACCTCATCTAGTTACTGTAACTGAATCCCTTTTCTGATTTTTATTCTCCTTTTATATATAGTTCTTGGATTGTACTTTATGAATTTGTGTCATCCTATATCTGTATAGTTTCCATAATGCATGGAAGCTTTCCTAACTACTACATAATCCCCCTAATAAGAAGTTGCACTGGGAGGGTGGGAATTTCCATGTCCACAGCACTAGAAAGGTAATGGCATAGTAAATAATCCAGTTCATATCGAAGTACAACTCTCTGGTTGAGCCATAAGAGGCTCAAAATGTTATTGCATTTTCTTATTTAAACTCTTTGGTTTGCGTAATAAATCAGAAAAATTAGGCATGTGAGTTGCATATCTCTACAAATGTTATAAACTAAATCTGTAATGAAGTTTACAATCAAGCAGGTTTAGTCTCAAGCCCTGTTGCAGACATGCTGTAGTCTCATCCAAGGTGCTTAATCTCAGAAATGTATCCAGAACATCTGCTGTCCTTTCCAAAGAACATTAGGTGACATAATTCAACACCAATTTCAGTTCTGAATTTCAACAAGCAGGACTATCTGAGGGGAGATTTGCAATCTTATGCAGTCCAGTTGTTTGGAATTATTGTCTTTGCCACAGGCCAGCTGATACTACAGAAAAATGGGTGTGATTTGAGTGAGAAATCCATGCCTACTGCATAAACAGAATTTAAAAAAGAAAAAAAATTCTGAATCTTAGTAACTGCAAAAAAAAAAAATCAGAGAATATACTATACTTTTCTTCCTTATCCCTGGGCCATCTTTACACCAGATTAAGAATAACTTCATAGTCATTATATATTTATGTATATAATTGTGCAGAGACATTACAGATCACTGGATGACTTGATATAGTCATTGTCCCTATCAACTCCTGTGAAGATTTTTCTTTAATATGTTTTTCACCTTTGATAGATATCTTTTAAATCAGAATAACACAGTCCCTTTTGTGATTTTAGACCCTTTTTTCCCTCAAGTAGGGTTTTCATGAATTTTATTTTTTTAGAAAAACAACTTTAAATTCACAGAAACTTTAAAGTCACACATTTAGCTTGCTTTGCATGTTTACTTGCATTGTGGTACTCTCTCATGTATTTCCATTGAAGCACAATAGCTTCTTCCCTACTTCATGACCCATGTGAGAGGCACAGGTATATGACTAGACCTATGATCACCTGGAAGTAATCTGGAGAGGAAACTGTCACAAAGAATTCGTTGTGTTCCAGCTGAAGTGGAAGACCTTCAGAGATCCCACCTTCTGCCTCTCCAAAGGTTCATTCCAAAGCAGCTGTGCAATTTGTTATGTTCTCTCCATGGTAACTGATGGATCAGAATTTACTGTAGCCACTGGTATCATACAGAACAATACTCTGAACCCTGTATATTTCTATTCAAAGCGAGTCCTAAATATATGCACAGATAGTACATACCTCGAAATATATGGTATGTAACTATATTTCTTTTAATGTGGATTCCTTTATTCTGTCTCCATGTATTACTTAGAATACCTTTGTTATACAATCTCACTTCCATATGCCTGAGATAACTTTCATAGCAAAATATGTATTTTGAATGGATAAAATATTTCCCTTCCACCTAGTACAAAGCATAGTCTAGTACAGCACGGCATAGGTTTCTGAATGTCACACACTCTCCTTGAATTTATCTTTGACCAGACCATTAATAATTATGAAGGAATTGTGAATAGAGAATGGTATTTATCTTTCTGCTATAATGTTATCCTGACCCACAGTGCCACAGATAGTGTTGTCTCTGTCTCATTTTGGTCATTCTGTATTCTCCTGTCTCAAGGTCAATGGGATGATACAATAATGAGAAAGTAGAATAAACACTGTCTAGTGGAAGAAGCATTTCATAAAAACCTGTGATGGCATCTCGACAAAGACAGCAAAGGAATGCCGCTTTTTAGCTGAGCACTACCTGACAGATTCAATAATCAGGGGAAAGACTTAATTGATGACATTTCATTAGCATAATGAGTAGAAGCTGGGAAAAGAGAGTCTCTTATTAATTAATCAAACAAAGCACGAACTGTTTCAGTCCCTTACTCTCTGCCATTTTCCATTAATCATAAGTCTGTGTATTAAACTCATTTGAATTCACTAGGTGTTGAGTATTTCTGTGGGGAAAGTATTGGCAGAGTGGCATGCTCAAGTGAACACACTTGTGTAGCTATGAAGCACATTAGAAATTCATGTTTGTGGACCTAAGCTCTCATCTCTGCAGGAAGTGCTGACAATATTTCTTAAAAAAACACCAGACCTCAGTAGCCGTAAGTATACAGATGAAAGTTACCCCTACTCCATCCACTGGATACTTGGTACAAGTGTTGAATCCACCAGGATGAAATTCCAGTGCAAGAGGGAATGCGGGACTATGGTGACAGCTGCCAGAATAACTTTTTTACATGTCTGCCAGGCATTGGAAAATTTTCCTTATTATTCTCAGTTGTATTTTCTTTGTATTTTGCTTTGCATTTATATAAATAAAGAAAACTAAAGCCAGAGGTGTTCATGAGTTCAAAAGGGCTAAATTTCTGCTTGCTGTTGTTGTATTTATTTGGTGGAGAGCATTTGTAGTCTGTCATGATGACTACCTCAATAAGTTTTTAGTAGCTAGGAAAAAGGGAATAAATCAGGAGTCTTTTGTGATCTAAGCAGAAAGATATTTTTCCTTTCCATCTTTAGTGCACTTTTCCATTGAAGAGAAAAATATATCTGAATACCAGAGAGAAGCAGATTTTTTTGTCTCTTTTTGGTAGTGCTTATATTGGAGAAGACACATTTCAAAAGTCTGCATATTTAATTTCTACAACTTTATTATTAAGTTTATTTTCAACCCTGTAAATGACAGAGGCTTTTCTCTTTATGTAGCTGCTAGTTGTAATCATAGGATTCAGAATCCTGTTCCTTCCCTGTGAATCTTGAGTTCTTTCTTAAAACTGGCTTGGTATCAGTAAAACAGAGAATAATTTTATGCAGAGACCCCTTTGTAGCTCAGTTTCTCACAAAGGTTTCTTTGGATACTTACTGATGTGGAGGTGATTGAGGTGATGTCAGATACAAGAGTACCTGCTAGCTATCAGATATTTTAGAGGAAAATGCCCATTATCCTTTTGAGAAAATATGTTTGTTAGCTGTGTTTCCAATGCTACACACATTGATTTCAAGCTCAGATACAGGGTCAGGCCTTTAAGAGACTGTAAGTAGATTCTTACTATGTTTGGATAATTACTCAGTCCTTCCAAAGTGACTGCAGAACAGAGAAAATTTAGGCATATAAATGTTTTACTTATAAAAAGTAGTTGCAGAGACTGTTAAGAGCTTGACAAAGTCATGCTTTTAGATTTAGTTTCATCAGCCCCTTATTCAAATATGATTTAGTGTCTAAATATCATTGAAAACCTTGACACAAATATTTCTCTACTTGCTAGGTGAAAAAATTTAATTTCTCTTCCATTTGAAAATGGAATCAGTAGATTAAGTAATTTCTCATAAGCCTTAAATTTAATGGATGAAAACCACCAAAGGAAGGTATTTAGTGGTGATGAGACTTCAGGCACTTGTCACTGCACTTGAATATTATTTCAGCAGATAATAACCTCTGAAGACAAACTTACAAGAATTTTTTTCATAAGCTAGTATTAATTGATTTAATATTGACAGGATAAGTACAGTTAGTATATTCTGTAGTTAGCTAGGTTTGTTTTCTGCAGTAAGGCTGATGCACTTCAGTTTCATAGAGCTGATGCACTGCAGCATAAAACTATATAAATATTGCAGTGCTGCAACATTTTTTGTGCTTTTCATTTTAGTATATACACTAAAGTGCCAGAAAAAATACATTTTTATTAAAGTCTTCATAGTCACTGCAGAATTGTATTTTAAACTTTGTTTCAAAACTTCTATATAAACTTTGAAATCTACTGCACTTTAATTTCAGATCATATGCCTGTTTCTCTATATTCAGTCATAACATTCTCACAATTCACATGGAAATAAATGATATCCACACAGCGATTGTGCAACATCTTTTTCAGCTATACCATCAATGGATGTGAAGAAGGTAGAATTGATCAACAGATATAACATAGATATAGAATTGATCAACAGATATAACTTTTTCAGCTAGAGGAAAAGAAGAAGTGAATCAAGCAAAACTGAATACATTGTTCAAACTTTTGTATATTTCCCATGGTCCTGAATCTAGTCAAAGTTCCTGAATGAGCCTTTGTATGATTTAAAACATGATTTGCTCAATATGAATCCAAAATATAGATAATAAAAAACTGCAATATTTTTCCTAATGATATAGTGTAAGAGAGAATGTACTCCATTTTTCTTTATTTGCTAAGCATTTTATGTTCTTTAATAGCATAGCTGGAGAAAAAAAAAGCTCTGTTTTAAAAGTTCATTTTTGGGGGCTCTTTTGCAATAAAAGACTGCATATAAATTTTTCTGAATATTTCTATTACAAGCTAATTAAGAAATCTATCGAATTCTGGTAGTTCAATATCCAGTTTATTCTACTATTCAAATATGAAATATTCATACTTTGTAAATAGGGATTGGTGCTATCAGTGAAAATATAAAAGCAATACTGACAGGAATGTGAATATTTTAAGACTTAAAATTACTTCCTGAAAATTTATTTTTAAAGGTAATTCTAACCGCTATGGAATCTGTGGAGGATTACAATGAGACAAAAATCACACATAATCAAAGAAAAAAGGCTATGTTTATTTCATCTGAGCAGCATATTTCCCTGAGGCTGCAGGAAGATTTTGTGGTCATTTCGTAACAAGGAGTTGCAGATATCCTCCATTTGGATGATTCACACTAATGGCCATATTCCAGCCCCAGCCTCAACATAGCTTGTAAAAATGGTCCCGATTTAAATTCAAAAGCAGATTAGTGAAAATCTATGAGGGAAAAAAACATTGAGTGAAATTAGACATACAATAGTGGCAGATTTTATAGACTTCTTCCAGTTAAAGTTTTTGGTCATATCCAGTTAGGTGGGTGTGAGGACTTGGAGAATGCAGTTGAATGTCTCAGAACTCTGTCAGAGAGGGAAGTTCATATAAGACAAGCCATCACAATGGAATGGGGGACAGCAACAGCAGTAAGATGGTAATTCCAGGCCTGGTAAAGCAGATTTGGGTAATGCATCTGGACAAAAATTCACACGGTAGCAAACTGGGAAAGAACACACATGCTGGCCCGAATTGTGGAAATGGCATCAAGACCCCATGGATACCCAGGACTCAGACTGTATAAAGGTGGTACCTGTAGAAGAACGACTCCAGGACCTCTGCCACTGAAGTCCCAGGTGAAGAAGGACCAGTGGGATGCTACAGGAATTCACATGGTGGTGACATCTTTTGCTTAATCTCTCTCTTTCATTCTCTCTCCCCCCTGCACTGGTTTCTATCTCTCTACCTCACATTTCCTGTTAAATAAAATCTGTACTATTGGCTTCATTCATGGTCTCGTTTGCATGTTAATTTGGACAGAGACGTCTTTTATAATTGGATCATGTCAGTAGGTTACATTTTCCTGCTGGTAGCTGATTATTAGCTCATGCAGCCACCAAAGTGTACAGGAAACAGACACCAAACTAGAAAAGGTCTTTCCCCATATTTTATTCCCCATATTTAATTCTTAAGAGTTGGCAATTCCTAAGTAAAACACCTAACTTATGGACTTTGCATAAGATCAGCACAATCCTCAGAAAACTTTTTTTAAAGACCTGATTTCAGAGGCGTGGTGTGAGTATGGACATAGAAGTAAATAATTTGAAAAAAAACCCAAAATTAGAATAAAATTCTTACAGAGACTTGTACTTGAAAAAGATTTAGGGTTTTTGCATGCATCTACTGGGAGAGAGTCAAGGTTCTCATGAAGGTTTCCTAACCATGGATAATGAATATCTACTGGAGGACCGAGTTTTCAGGCTAAATTCCTTTTGCAGCTTTAGCCCAGAGTGAGCTGTTACATTTTAATTGTCCCTGTGAAGTAATGTACCACTCATTTGCTTGTAAGGCATGTAGTAAAATAAATTCATAGTTCCAGATGTGACCCTACGTTTTGCTATTTCTCATAGGAACTTTTTTGGAATTACTCTCTCAGCCTTTCTCAATGGGCTTTTATGAAAATACCATCTGTACAGTTAGTTTTGACATTAAATATAAATGCACATATTAAAGGAAAAAAATGTATTTAAAACAAAGTTTTGCCAAGAGGTCTAATTAGGGAAAGAAGAAAATACTGAATACCTATTAACCCCAAATCTGTACGTCCTATAGTATGTTCTAACACATACAATGCAGATTGCTAAAATCAGTGCAAGACATCAGAAATTAACATTTGGATATCAGAACTTACTTGGTTGGACTATTTGGTTCAGTGAATTATGAGAAATGAGATGTAGTCAAGAATCACTGAATTTGAATTATTGGTAACATCTCTTGTCACATGGAATGTGAATATCTGTGTAGTAGCACCAAATGAATGAAGTTTAATTTCTTTACTTTTGCATTGTATTATATCTCAGGAACATGAATAATCTCAACATGTAATAATAAAAAATTGCATGTGGGTGGACCTGTTATTCCTGGAACATCCCTCTACTGGAATAAATAACCACTTCAATAATTTCATGCAGTATAGAAACAGTGAATTGAGTATATTAAGAATGACAAAGTAAACATTAAACATTGCAAGTGCACATTTTCAAGATGGAATATTTCAACTTCTTGTAACAAAAACATTTCCAATAATCGAATTTGTAAGATTTTTTCTATTCATAGAAAACCAGCTTCTTATAAAAATTAATTTTAAATATGTCTGGATTTAATTTGTTTTCTGCATGTACAGTAGTATGTTATTTATTGCTGTTACAAGTATATTATATAATATATTTTCTGCAGAATGTATAGTCATAAAGTCTTGATAATATGATTTATTTAAAGTAACAACAGTTTTCAACAACTGTTTTGGAAGTCAAATTAAGTAAAAACAATTATCTTGCTTCTTAAAAAATACCTTACTGTAGCAAAAAAAATCCAATACTTCAAACACAAAGATATTGCATTAAACAGTGTTGCTGAAGAATATGAGAATAACCTGTTTACAAAAAAAAATATATTTATATGCAAGTTGTCCTTATACCTAAACCAAAGCTGGTAGAACTGAGAATACTCATCTATAAATATAGGCAAACAATTATACATTTTTTCACAAGAAATTGTTTATGAATTGTATGCAAGAGAACATCTATTTGCACTTGACAAAAAATTCTGGGATATATTTAATACAACATGTAAACTCTTTCCTGGTTAGCATCTAACTGACTATAATGTGATACAGAGTATACAGAGTATTTCTGTGGGAGGAAAAAAAAAATATCTAAAGAGAAAAGATGTGTATGACTTGTGCACTACATGTAGTGATCTTAATAAAAATGACAAAGATATTTGAAATAGAAATTAATAAAAGTAATTATTTTCTATTATTTACACAGAGTGAAATGCTCTACATAAACCCATTTGTAATCTGACCAGATTCTATGCTTTTTTGTGACTTGTCAACATTTCTGTGTGACTTCAACATATAAGTTTGCAGCAGCTGTTGCCTGTTATCACTGTGCTTAGTAAGACAGACAACTGAAAAAATGGCCTCATAAATATTTCTAATACAAATTTATCAGTGCTTGCTTTTATTTTTGAATGTTATTATGATATCCACTAATGAGAATTACAGTAGCTTGCTTTACTCTGACTGTAACCTCCTAGAACTTTTTGGCACATGGTTAACTCTTTTTACCTGGTTATTTATCTAAGTTCCTGCAACCATAAAACCCAAAATTGCTTACACTTGTTAATGTTTCCTAAATATTTCACAATTTTCTCCATAGTTGAGCAACATATACAAAAAGAATCTTTGTCTGAATCCATTTTTTTTATCTAATTAGGTGTGAAGTTTTTATCTCAATTATGCTGATAGCAACTAGATGTTTGGAAACAAAAAAGATGATGCCTCAAAGAGCGGTATGAGAAAAACACATAAGGACATTAAATTGACTAAAATTGCAAATGACTGAGAAGGGTTTTTTAGATCTCACACATGCTATGAAAGAAAAATGGAATAAAGCCAGAATCCTGACTATAGAGAAGATTAATCAAAGCATTCTGACTCTATATTCTAATCTGATTTCTAACTCCATAAGAAAGTTCAGCAGAACTTTATGCCTGAAATCATGGCAGTGTATCAGCAAACAAATGAAATAGAAAAAAACTAGCCTTTGATGTTTGGAACCCAATACAGAGAAAATGATGCTAGCCGGAGTGAGAATAGACAGAAGCCATATATTCCCTTTTCACCAACACATCTATACCCTTCAAATAACAACAGCTGAAATGAGCATATTATGAAAGGAAAGAAATTAAGTCCTTTCCATCTCCTAAATATGACAGTCCCTACTATCCCAGACATTTCTAACTTGGCATTACCCCATGGTTGGCTTAGTAGAATCATACTGGTTTACAGATCTTATAAGAATCATTAATTCTGTTCTGCTGATGTGTGCATGTACACACATTATTCACATTCCAAATGTAGCTGATCTGTCAATGACCACTATTGACAGCAGCTGACATTTACCCTCACTCTGATGCATTTATCATTTGAATGAGGAACATCAAACTTAGAAAAATAAATTTCTCTTAGAAGGAAAGTTCATTCCTAAATATCAACAAGAATATGTAACTGGCAATCAATGTCTTGAAAAGCATTTTTCCTAATAATATCCTATGGGTTGGAGGGCTGGTCTTTAAAAGATGAATGTCTTATTAAACATTATTCATCATTTTCTTAAAGTCTATCTGTACTCAGGAATTTTTTAACCACTTCAGATGTTTATTCTGTTTTGTTTCCTAGCTTTCACATGTGACCAAAGTAGAGATATCTTCTATAAAATACCTTTGGAATGTATTGTTCAATACAGAATTGCTAAATCAGTGCACTCAGAACTGAATAAAAATGATCACACTCACCATCTGTCACAATCCCTTCAGATGCCAGCTCCAGCTGGCATATTGACTGACTGATGGTCTGAGAATGTCCTCTTGGTTTACAGAGAAGCCTAGAAGTCAAGAAAAGTATGCTATTCCCAGGTATCCCTAGTGTATTTTAACTTTTAATGAGAATAAAATAGTAATTTTTAAAGTCCTCAAAGGCACATTTTAAGGTGATGTTTAGTTTTTAATTAGTTTTTAAAAAATGTTTTGAGATCTTGAGATGAAATGTTTTTCAAGCTCAACACTTTTTATCTAAATGCAAAGTGTCATATTTGAGTTCAGTTTATTTGCTCTGTAGTGAACCTGAAGTATTTCTTATTCTCTCATGGCATCTGTGATCTTTTTTTCTGTGATTTTTGGGTTGATGTGCAACTTTCTTCTATTTGTTCTCCATTACCCGAGTCCTGCTTGTGGATATTTAGACTCATATTTTCATGTTCTTATTTCCTTTATTTTCAAATTAGTTCCTAAACCAAGGAGTCATATATATTTTCACTAAAATTTGGATTCTGTGTTACTTATTTTTAGAGTATTGTGTCCAGGAGATTTAAAATAATAGTTTTATTTTTCTAGAAGTCAGGACTCTTGCATTTTAGCCAAGGCAGATAGGTAATTAATTGTGAGGGAAGCTGCACCCAGCTGCACAGCATCCATAAAGAAAAGGCCTGTTCTTAATTACATTAAAAATGAGAACTGGAATCATGCAAAGATACAAAAAGGGGATCTTGTCTACAGTGGCATCAGTGTGTGAGAGGTACACCTAATGTAGTTTTAAACTAGTGAGATCAAGTCATAACCTAGCTGAAGCATCACAAGGCTCCAGCCTTTTCCTTTCTATGACTGTTATGAGCATGTAGAGCCCTCAGACAGGAGCTGTCCATTTCAGTGCCATACTGAAGGTGTGTTTTGCCCTTCCTTTCTTCTTAGTGAAATTTGGTCTGTAAATTGTTTCAATAACACCTTAGCAGCCTAATTGATACCAGGAAATTGTTGCAGGAAATATCTGCTTCTCCCCGAGAATCTTTTCAAGAAGCAGATAATGTTATTTCAGCCTTATTGCATCAGAGGCTTCGTATCACCTGCAGTGCAAGCAAAGCTTGAGATGACCATGTATCAGACCAGAATTACACAAAGTAACTTCTCTGCCTTTCTAACATTACGTAATATGAAACATACACAATCAATATAATTATTTACCATAAATTAATATGATTGTAAGTTGCCTACCTGATTCAATCAGTTACTTTGGAAGGCAGTTGTAAAGTAAAATTTGACAGAGCATCTGACTGGTTTTTCTCTCTTTATTTTTCCATATATTTGGCAACTATATGCTATCTCATTTTTTCTTTGATTTTTATTGAAATTTGATCATTATTTTTCCTTCCATGCAGATATGAAACATTTCCATTTCTTTTTACTCCCTTTTCCTGCCCTTTCCTTTGACTGATTTGTAATCTGCATTTTGGTTCTTCTGTATCTCAACATATCTGGCAGTAATCAAATTCCAGTACTCTTCCTGTGTGAAACTCACAACATTCCTAGTAGGGCTGAAGCAGTACTGATTATTAACTTCTCTCTGTAAACTTTCAGCATGCTTGGTTTGACATGTTTCCACATGCATGGTTGATTTACTTGTGAAAAATATTGTGAGGCCTTGCTTTAGAGTGACCACTGACATCCTTCTATATCCAAGCATGATGTAAATTGGAAGTCATTCCAATAGCAGAAAATTGCCTATATAGTTTAGTCATTAATCAGTTATTAATCCGGTACTCTTTATGTTCTGGGGTTTTTTTAATTGACTAGTGGGAAAAAGAAAACTGTTGGTTGGTACTGGCAATAACAGTATGGCATTATAGATTTCCAGCATTATAATTCTATTTCCACAACAAAAAAAAGGATTCTTAGATTATGCAAATCTGCAATAGTTCCCTTGACAACCATGGTGAATGTGAATTTGCACTACATACATGTTTCAACTACAGTTTTCATTGATGCAGCAGTGAGTCTGCATATAATTCTTTCACATCATTAATTTGCTTTTAATGGTATTTTTTAGCTGATCCTAAATGTAGTATTGATTCAAATACTATTATTACTACTTTTACATGTTCTTAGATCTTACTGTTAATGTTGTCCTGAAAAACAGTCTGTAAGAAACTGGTACCCATTTTAGAAAGAAAACAAAAAACTCATTTAGAATCTCATTTTGACAGCAACTTTCTTGCTATTGTGAGATCTTCAATATTATAATTTATGGATTTTCTTTTATTTGCTTAACTTTAACTTAATTTCTTGCTATGCAAGTGAAGATCTATGTCAAATTTTGAATCAATCCAATCAGAGGGTTATATTTATTATTCTGACTCCACAGTCTTCAATGTCATATTATCTTAATGTGAGAACTTTAGATGAACTAAGTGTTTTCTTAATTTGGAAGCCTAACTCTTCTTTCACATACCAATCAGATTAACATAACTTGTTTGATCTTCTTGTGGAGAACATTTCTTTATGCTATTCCTGTGTATTTCTGTGTGTCTGTCCATATGGTTAACAAATCTGGTTGAGTTCATATTTTGTTCACAACCATACTGTATTTTAACACTTACTATGCATATATGTTTGTTCAAGGGGAACAATCTGCCTGAAAAAGATCCATTGAAGGTACTGCTAGCAGTTGGTTTGGAATTCATGCTGGGAAAAGTATTGTTAGACAAGATGTTGGAAGAGAAACGGTGCCAGATAACAACCTGTCATTACGTACAGAGATTTCCAAATATTCCTAGTTAGAAAACAATGGTTTTACAACCTCCTAAAAGGAGTCAGCCTAAACAAGAAACAACCATAAGACATCAGTCTTTTTGAATAGAGGACAATTATTAAACACATAAAACAATGATAGACATGATCAGTTTTAGGGATTTGTCTACTACTTTCGTACCTTTCTGCTTAATGAATAAGGAATTATGGCTTGACCTGGTGTTTTAATCCAGATGGAGCATTCATTTCATATTTATGGAACAAGAATACAGGTAATATTATTTACACTAGGTTCTATCATTTTAGGATATAGATTAGATTAATTTTGTACTTTTCACTCTAGATATAGAGACAATTTTGATTCTGGGCTAAAAATTTTGTTTGAAACCACAGTCAATGATAATACTGCCTACATTCTCAAAAATCTATGAAATACTTAGAACAATTTTACAATGACTCCATGAGAAGCTTGTCAGAAAGTGACTTTTCCATATTAAACATATTTCAGCACAGACTACCTTATTCTGTCCTAATAATCAGATATTCATGAGCAGATAATCATGAGTAGATATCAGATAATCATGAGCATTTTAGGGTTCACTTAGATTCAGAAACTGTATTTCAGCCATATATGTAGAAAATGCCGTCTAAAAAACGGGCTTTTTCAAAGGAGAACACTAATGTCCTCCCTGCTGTTACTTATCTCTCACTGTAATCTCATGTCCCTACAGGAGGCACCACTCCACCATTCTATATAATGACTGTTGCTGGCAAATGAAAGCAATGGAACAAATGCCAGCCCTTCCAAAGCCAAATTCTGTCAATGCCTGCTCCCTGGTTGGCAGAGAGCACCCTACTCAAATGCTAAGAGGTTTGTTGGCTTCACTGTCTGCTATAATTCACCTTGTTACAGAAGAAAACAGCTGTCCCACGATCATGTCCTGGAAATGTTCCATAACAACTCACTGAGTTAAAATCCCAAGTTGACTGCTTGTACTAGGATTCGGTGTCGTGGCTGCTGGTGGATGAGCAGTAGAGTAATCTCAAGGGTATAGAGTGTAATTGATTACTTTTTAATGTTATGTCTGGAAAATGGTCTGCACTTGAAAATATTTATTGCATGCACAATTAGCACAGCTCTGATATTTTATGTGCTCAGAAAGCAGAGAAGTCAAATGAAACTTTTCATTATATGCACAACGTT
This sequence comes from Molothrus aeneus, assembly GCF_037042795.1. NCBI lineage: Eukaryota > Metazoa > Chordata > Aves > Passeriformes > Icteridae > Molothrus > Molothrus aeneus. Next base: position 34,507,139 of record NC_089651.1, on the reverse strand, counting down.
ATACACACTGCTAGGATTTGCTATCCAGTCGTCAGATAGATTGGGTCAGATAGACTGATCTACCCATGAAACCCTGAGGGACACCAATACATAGTTGTAAAGTGAAATAAGCCACCTTTATCCCCAGGAGGCATCTTTCTACTTTCTTATCTTATATGGGCATCAGTTCAATATCATGATGTTGTGCTAAAATGCTTTGCTAAAGAATTTCAGTCTAGTATTACATAACCAAATGGATTCAGGTTCTGAATAGAGAGATATTAATTACAAAAATACACTTTAAGCTAGATTTGGGCCTCCAGTGGCTTTAATCCTCTATCTTTTTCAGTTAATAATAGCCTTTAATTTTAGGGAAAAAAAGAAAAATAATTGTCATAAAGAACAACTCAGAATCAGTCTGTTCCCAGTCTGAAGATCACCTGTGAACTTTTTAATTTCCTGAAAAACATTCTCAAACTAGTTTCAAAGCACAAACTTTCACTGGAATACCTGATTTAGTTTTCATAGTAAAATAAAAATATGACTAAAAAAAAAGAAAACAGAACTATTTATAACAGAAAGAAGACTGAAAATATTACATAATGTCAGATAAATGACTGTCAGCTAATTTTAAGTGAATCTAGGTGTACCTACAGTCACAGATGCAGATTGAGAGAATATCAGATTTCTTGCTTTGACAAACTCATTAAATATGAGAACTCTGAATATGGAAAAGGAATGCATTTTTACAGGTATCTATTTTGTCTCTTGAATATCTTCTTCATCTCTGGTAGTAAATATAAGTTCTGTTTTGGATGTGTCATTTTTTAATAAAAATATCAGTCCCTAAAGCTTCTTGGTATGGAAAATGACTTGTATTTTCTCAATAGAGAAAGGAAAAAATGTGAAAAGAAGCAAGAAATATTAGTTGTTTCTGATGATTTCCATAAAAACCACTGAAACAACTTTCATAGGACACTTCCGCTTTGTGTGATTAAAAGTAATGGAATTTGGACTTTAGCACAAATATTTCTTGCCCTCTGGCTAGTTTTTCTGATTTTACTCAAAACTTAAATTTGTACAGTTATATTACAGGTTCATATAAAACCAGCAAGTGACACCACCTTGAATAGTATTCTTATTCTAGAAAGAATATTCAGACAACCAGACCCATTCAGTCTTTTCAGTCATGACAGCTGACCAGTGCTTTAGTCATAACTTGTGACTCGAATGCTCCCTTGTCAGCTAGCTACAGGCTAGCAGCCTGGCACCTCGGAACCCAGAACAAATGACTCCACTGATATGACACGTAGGAAGTCTGCTATTGTTCATAGCTATGTAGGACACACTGCCTGTGATGAAGTCCATCTCTTTATGCAAGTATTCCAAGCGTTCTTGGTGCCCAATATACCAATATGACAACACCTGACAGGAATCCAAGGCAGAAGGTGCTGAACTGCTTTCCTTTGAACTGTCCAGCAGTGCTTGAGTTGAGTCCTTGTTCTGGCAATTTACTATAGCACATTTACCTGTATTTTTTTGAGTACTTGCGAAAATACTAAAATCTTCCTAATCAGTACTATTTTTTATTTTGACAGTAAAATTGCTAGCACAGACACTCGTTACTAATAAGCAAAACCAGTACTGACATTTTTCAATGAAAACAGATGTAAAGAATGTTAAAAATTATTAATTTGGATATTTTAATATTATTTTTATACTAAATTTTCAATATTACTTTGCAAAAGGCATTAGTTAGAGGCTGACAATGTGCAGACTATACAGGCAAACAAAACACCTTAAATCTCAGCTGCAGCTCAAATACTGGTCGAAGACCAGATGCTACAGATGAGAAAAGAATCTTTCACAGAATACTGAGCTCCCTCCACAGTGATGCTTATGAGCCATAAAAACCACATTCTCTGCAGTACTAAATACCAGCAAGGATTTGTACTCATGGATATTATAATCTGCTTTATTGAGCAAAGGCAGTTTTATCAATTGCTGTATAATTTGCTTCACTGAGAGGCTGATATATTTTACTTGCATTTGATTTTACAGGCCAAAATATATAGCATAACTTCAATAAAAATTAACAGTTTAGCAAGCTTTTTTGTAATTCCTATTAATGTTCAATACTCTTCTCTATAAAACTACAAGAAAACAAAACTACAACCCAAAACCTTCAAAAATTGTAGTATCATAAAATAGGCATTAAAATAGCTTTAATCATAGCTTAATAATTTTCTAATTATGAATTGTCATCACAGAAGAATATGACATCATATTTACAGTGGCATTTTTATTAATTTTTTTTAATAGTGAAATAATGCAATTTGGTTTTAGTAAAAAAGAATAATTCACATTTGTCCATGGAAGTGGTGATACACAGCATTGTATGAACACTTTCATCTTTTATTTAATGTTTTTAATGGGTGAACTTTCAAAGACTGGACATTCCCAAGCAAAGGCTGAGTAGATGGAGTTAATATGACCTTCACTCACAAAATGAAGATCTGCAAAAGTAAACCGTGATCATCCCCTCATTCCTCTACTAAAAAGAGTCTTCGCTGTTAATTTATAAAGCAAGCAAAGGTGGTTCATGTCATAAAAGGGTCATCAGTGAAACGTCATGCATGATTTACATTAAAATCTCAGGTTGGCAGAAAATTATCAACACAAGATTAATTAACTAGAAGTTGGAGCTTTCTGCCTTGCAGATTCCTAAACTTGAAAATAACAGTAATTTAAAAGCTTTAGATACAAAGGTCTAAAGTTGAACTATAGGCTAAGCTAAACCTTCTACATTTGCTTCCAAGTAATATCACTTTACATAGCGTTAATGAAGAACTACTTCAAAATAGATATTAAGTAAGATGTCCTAATAAATGAAGACTTCACTGAATTCAGTCTGAGCATGAAATCCTTACTTGTGAGAGCTCAAAAATCCTGCATAGGTCTTTTAGTTCTTTCTCTGCCGTTGTAATCAAACCATTTCTTAGGATTAGGAGAGAAAGTGATGTGGATTCTGAAAGATAGATTGAGGCTGCAGGGTAGTCTGCATTAAATAAACACCTGCTAATCTACACTGCTAGCTAGCTCTATAAATGTGTAGACTTTGGTGCTTCTCTGACACCTGCGCAGCATAGGCCACTCCTACTTGGAAGTTGTACATGGCTACAACACTCAAAAATCTCTGCAGTAGCTGATGCTGCCTGGAGACCAATTTCAGAATCTCCAATGAGAGTATAAAACAAAGTCTGTCTATCAGTGTGGTCAGGCAACTAGACAATATTGTATTATGGGAGAGCACACAAAGCACTTTCTTCACTGTGAATATGATTTTCAAACCTAAGTGAAAATGCATTCAGACGATTATAGAAAAAGATCCAAATTCTGTAGACCCTTGCTGTTTACAAGTGCCCTCTATTTCTTTCAAATTTTTCATCTGTTCCCTTTTGTTACTGTGAGAAGGAAGACATGCACAGCTTTTTTTTTTTTTTTAAATAACTGCATTCAATGAAATTTTAAACACAGGATCTTAAAATATGGTTCATACAACTATAGACAGATCTCATGGGTCTATTTTGGCAAACTTACAATATATTAATAAATATGTCTTGTCTTCATCTCTTGTTGTCTTTAATTTATCTTACAGTTTGGCTTTCCTACAAAAATGCAGTCTCTCTGACAGGGTGAGCCTATTTTAGTTTTCCTTTAAAATCAGTGACCACAAGTGTTAAGTTAGAAAGGTAGGTTATATTTCAAATAGTGACATAATCTTGGCTTTTGTACCATGTTCAGGGATATCTTTTACATGTGGTGAACCTATGGAAATACATATTAAACCTCCTTTCTCCTTCTCCACTTTTTTTTCACATACTTGGATGTACTCTGTGTTGTCTGAAAGCAATGCTCTGACAAATTTAAATGTATGTTACTCAGAAAAAAATAGATGATCATATGTTTTTTTTTCCTCCAGACTCTGGATCCATAGATACGATCTTTGGTTAAAATGTTATGTTTTATCTGGGAGACTGATGCAAAATAAAGCCATAATTTTTTCTTTCTTTTTCCTTCCTGATATGACTTTCTCCCTTGAAACCATTAGCACTATGCTGTTTATTTATCTAGACTACTCAGGTTATTTATTGGTAATAAGCATAAATATGTTTCAGAAGATCTTTATTTGATATAAATCTACAGCTGTATTAGTTTCATTGGTGCTCTGTCAGTGTACCCCAGCAGAAGTTATAAAGCACAATATTTAATTATAAGAGCATGCTCGAGAAGTAATAAGCACCTCATCAAAAGCCCTCAAGGTCTTTCAGAAACATTAACTGAACAAAATTTATTTCACCAATGTGTGGTAGACAAGCATTATTAGATTCCCTGGTGTTTTCTTTATCAAAAATTTGAAGTTTTTATGTTTATAAACAGTTTCAAAGGAAGGGAACTATATTTTAGAGAAACTGGATAATAAAATGTTGCATCTTAAATAGCATTTCTAAAATAATTACTGAAGTTAACAGAAAAGTTCACTCTACTTTAACTCATCCCAACCAGCACAAACTTCTACCTGACCACCAATCAAATTGCAAAGGGAATATATAAATATTTTGATGAAGAAAGTTCAGCTAAATTATAAAAAAATGCAGCCAACTGCTTTTTAGATCCTTGATCAGATTCATTGCATTGACTCAGAGACGTGTGGAGGCTGTAAAGATAGAAACCACTGCTTGAATGAGCAGCTTTGTGATGTGTGTGAGTGTGTGTGAGTGTGTGTGTGTGTGTGTGTGTGTGTGTAAGGCTGGCAGGGTTTTTATAAACATATTTTTAAAGAATGATGTTGAAGAGCTCTACTTAAAGTTAAGTTGGATAAATAAGAGAATCTCTGATCTTTATGGCCCTTTCATAAACTAGGAGGGATGAAAAAGCCTTGTATCATGTCTAAAAATATGCTACCTACTAAGAAGTACTTCCACTGTTACTACAAGTCATCTTGATAGTAAGTTCAGATTGCAAGGTTGCAAGGCCAGTTTCTTTTATCATCAAATGTGTTTCTTTATCTACCTTTTCAGGCTGTCTTGAAAATCAATTTTCTATCTATCTCACTATCTGTGTCTTCATATCAAACTACTAGTTCTTTATATTCAATATTTCTTCCTAAATAATCTCCATTATGTTATCTCTATATCTATTTACACCCACATGTATATATATATATATATATATATATATTTGGTTTTCTCACTCTAATACTTTACTGTGCACAATTCACAAACCACTCATACAGTAATCCAAACCTCTCTAAGAAAATACTGTTAATTTACTAATCAACCTCCTCTTTGGCCAGTTGTCCCATTTAATCCAATGTTTGCAAATTTACAGTCTTATTTCATGTCTTTTTTCTTTTCAAATAAATAACAAATATGGCATTTTTAATTTCTCTGTCTTGCCTATCTTGCTCTTATGGCATACTGATTTTCTGTATCTCTCACCTACTCTAGTTTCCTCTATCACTATTTTCCTCAAATACATCTCCATTCCTGTTCACTCCTGCTCTCCTGGGGAAAAAAAAAGAAAAAAGAAAAAGAAAGAAAGAAAAAAAAAGATAAGAAAAAGAAAAAAGAAAGAAAGAAAGACAAAAAAGTATTGCTTTCCAATGTGGAACAGAAAAGGCTGTAAAACAGCCTGTCTGGTTTTCTCCCTTAATGGCATAAAATTACTTTTCCCACTGAGATCCTTATCCCTTCTCCTTCACCAAACAATGGCTTTCTAATAGCTCAACTTTACAGAGTCCATTCTGAACACATGACTATCATTCTTGGTAACGAAAATCTACAATTTGAGGCAACAAGCTATTACATTTGATCAGTGAAATAAACTGGATATATTTTTAGGCATGGCTTGTTTATAGCCTAATTTTTCTCTTTACTTTACAAAGGTGACCTTGTTTTAAAGCTTTTACCACCTGACATTATAAAAGTGAAATTCTTTTCAAACCTCCTGTTAATGTGTTCCTGCTCTGAAACACATGCAAGATACCATTAATATTCTCCCCACAAAATACGTGCTAATTTGCTTGCAGTGAAGATAGAAAGCATTTCATTACATATCACAAACTTCATTTACGTGGAATGAGTCACCAGGCCTTCTGAAAAGCCAAATGAGTACCTAATCTCTAATGCTGTCTTCAGCTATATCATCAATCCTCCCTGGTTCCACTCATCTTTTATCAGCTATTCAGTTTCTAAAATTTTCCATTCTGTTACAAAATTGTGTTGTTCATCTGTCAAAACAGCTCTATGGATTTTCAATATTAAAGCATCAGAAAAAAAGCCCACAGTAGTATACTATTTTTTCATTAGAGAAAATCAAATCAGTTTAAGAAAAAATTATTAACTCCAGTTTACACAATTTTTGACATAATTAACTTTATAAAAGTCATACTGGTGATAATAAAGTCTGGGATACTAATCATAGGTATTATTTTTTGACTTGTGATCTTCTGCAGAGAACATATTGTAAGAGGCATATGATGTATACAAATAAATCTACGTATATGGTGAATTATTTACACAAAATATAAGTGATCCATAAGCTCTATTTTTGCATATGAATTAATAGAAGCTAACATCTGTTAAGTTGTACAATTGACAACAGGTGCTTGAGACCATGTAAATGGAAAGCCTAAAATGTATGCGAACTTATTTTGGAACTGGTCAAATTGATCATTAGCAGTATTTTTGGCAAATAGGTTACTAAATGACCGAAGCAATATATGGTCACTTAAAATAATTGTGTATTTTTGTTCAATTTCCCTGCATAAATTCAGCTAAGAAATAGTCAACTGAAAATGAGGAAAACAAATTTCACTATGAAATCAAGAACTATTCCATCTTTTATGCAACAAGCTCAAAGACATGGTGGCTCATCCAAGATGTGCAAAACTCAGATTCTGTTCTTCAGTTTCCTAAAAGGACGTTAACTCATATTGCCAAATTTTCAAGTCTGTGACCTATTGGCTAATAGTCTATAAAAGAAGTGAAAGAAAAAGGAAAAGGAAAGAAATTGGAACTCACATGTCCAAAACTACAATTCTGAACAGAAGGATACAAAATCACAGAATCAAAAAAAATAAAGGTTGGGATAGGAAGGGACCTTTCAAGATTATCTGGTCATTCTTTTTGAATTACTCACCAGGTTAAGTTTTGCAGGGAAAGTTTTTGGCTGTTAAGATTTTTTCAAGTTAAGTTTTTGGCTGTGAATATCTTACACTCCAATGTATTAGAAACTGCACACAAGAGATCAAATATGTTTTCCCCTAGGCAGAAAAGGGTTTCCTGAATCTAATTCCCAGTCCACTGACCTTACCAGAGAAAGAACCATCATATTCCACCTGATCCATAAGGGCTCTGTCTTCTAATTTTAGCTAAAAATAAATATTATTACCTTCCACGAGAACAAAATATTGCTATTTGATAATACATGGGTCATGTATTCATTTCAGTAAACAATATAAACACAACAATAAAATGCTTGCTTCTGTTAGATGTAAACTACTACAGCAATTTTTCAGCTGTTTTTCTTATTAAAAAAAATACCCTAGGGGTCTGCTGGTCTAGATGATTAAAAAAAAAAAAGATTCAGTTTGTTACTGCAGAATCGAGAGAAAATATAATGAAAAATTGAGAGCAATAATGATCTTGTATAACCACAAATAAAACCATCAAGGGAAAAAACACTGAGAGAAGTAGCAGCTTCAAAATTTGGGAACCCTTTCCTTATGTTTTCTTCCATAATGTCATACATACATACAATATGTATCATATTTAATTTTATCATTGACAATGAGTGTCTAAAGAGTTATTAGGATGTATAACCTTTTGACTCTCCTGTGGGTTCTTGTAAGAAGGGACCGACACACATCTGCTGAAAACCAAGGTGTTAGAATGGGCAGGTTGCCTTCTTTTAATGAGGTCTTCTCTAGCAAAGGGCACTGGTAGTGTAACCTTGGATTTTAGACCATCCTTTTAGGTGGCCTAGCTGCCTTCATACCACCCACAAGGTGAGGAGATAAGTGTTAGGGAGGGGTAGGCTGAGGAGCTATCTCCCCTCTGTGCTCAGAGTATGAGTAGACCATGGGACACTGGTGACCTCTTAGTTACAGCAGAAGTACAGACACCCTTGTGGTGCTCATTTTTGCTAGACCCAGGGCATAGGTCTATACAGATAATGAGAGTATATCTGGTGTTCCTGCCAACTGTGTTTTCAAAGAAAAAGCAGATACCTGCCTAGGGCAACAAACAAGCAGCAGTAACATATCCATGCTGTTTACTTTGTCCATCTTTGGGTGTGTTGACAACAGAGTTGGGAATTAGCAGAGGTCACCAGCCACAATCTATTCTCCACTCCACAGTTCCTCTTCTGCTGTATTCCAGCTACACTCTTGGTCTCTCCCTCTTGGGACAAGAATCCAGAAATTTACTGGTTTTAAGAGTCCTTGCTCTATTTTGTTGCCTAGTCTGCATAGAAACAAGCATTTTTCTCCAAGTAAAGTTTTGGCTGAAGTTTCAGAGAAGGCCATCATCCTGACAAAGTATTTTTCCCAGCTACATGTAATTAAATACATGGAAATAATGCTTAATTGCTGACTTACAGCTTTACTAGAGAGTGGGGAAATACCATGGAACTAGAGTGGCAAATCATGGCTTTCCTACTCTCATATTTAGGTGAGGTTCTCATCCTCTTGCAAAGAATATGGCTGTATTACCAAAGTGTACAATACTAAGTAATTTTGCAATATTCTTTGAATGTTCTGACATCCTGTTTTGCTTACTGACTGGAAGCATTTTGATAAGCTTGCAAGAATTCTATGGAGTCAAGACAAACTCCCTAATGTGTATATGCAGTAGCAGAAAGATGAGGAATGCACTCTGTGTGTGCTGCACAGAATAATGACATATGTTAAATGAGCTCTTGCTAAAAGTTATGGAAGAGTGAAAGGGTGTATTGGCAGAGTTTAACTTTCTTAGCTTTTGAATGCAGACCCTTCCACTTATTTCTGATTGGTAATAGCCTGTAAGAACACCTTGAGTGAGAAAATGCTTTTCTAAGAGCATTAGCATTTAAAGAGTCTTTATTGATGATCTGAAGAAGTGCAAGTGGTATATTACCCTCTAAAAGTCGCGCTGCTGGTTGCTATTTTTTAGCTAATGTATTGATAATCAAGAAGAAAAACTGTGTTTTGATTTAAAGACTATAGTCTTTCTTTTGTGTCAGTCAACTGCATTAAGATCATTTTGTTTTCAATTATCGTCTTTCATTGAGCACCATTATCACTCATCAGCCCCTGAACAAATATCACACTGTCCATCTTCCCAAGCAAGTACTATAATTACTCAATTACTGCAATATTGATTCTGGAAAACCTGAGTCCTACTGGATGGCATACCAAGTTACTAACTCAGAATTACAACTGAGGAGAGGTTTTTCTGGTGCAGTTCTAACCAAGAGGTCACTCAAATTAAATTTAAAGCTTTCTTTCCTTATTCGACGTCTAGTGTTGTGTTCTTTAGTCAGATTTAAAATCATATATGAACTGAAAAGATTTTGTAAAACTTTGTTGTAGGTCTGCAAAGCTTGACATAAGCAAAAGCATGTCAAATGTTGCATAGCCTTTTCAGAACACAACGGCAATGTACTGTCAAGACATCATATTGTGAAACATCAAATCCCTGAAGATGCAGCCCAGAGTAGAGCATCACACAGTCATGCCCAGTACGTAGACTTTTTGCTTTCAGCTTCTCATTTACAAGCCTGTTTTCTCACTCTTGCTTCAAAGAACTTTATCCTCTTTGCAATGCTTCCAATGGCAAGCTAACAGCACAAACAACATCTCTAAAATGGAAAGCAATTTATTCAGCATGTGTACTGAATTCTTGTCCTACCACTTGCATGTGGTAGGACATGGAATCCATTTTGAAGTCTCACTGAGACACTCATACTTCGGCCAAATATTCTCTTGTAAATTAAAAGATCACACCAAAGGATGTTTGGGAATCTCACTTTGTAGATTTACTGGAGCTGGGAACTGTAATGTGTACCAGACAGGCTTGGAGACTGCAACATCTCCAACAAATTTATGACAAAGGGTGTTTGTACCTGAACCATGTTATTTAGAAGCTGGCTTTACTGGATGAATTTCTTTCTGATTTTTGTTTCTCTGAATTGGCCATTGAGCTGTTGATTGCTAACAGTAACACAATAAAATATTTTTATGCAAAAACAATGTGTGGGACAAGAGCCATGCAGTGGGACCTACCTGAAATCATTTCTCTTTAAAACCTGTGGGCTGCTGTCATGAAATTTGGGTATATGGGGATGTAGAAAAATTTCATTCTGTTTTGTAGGAAAGCTTCAGCAGTCATTGATCTGGTTATCACTGATTTAAATGTCAGGTTGATTGTTTCAGAATCTTCACTTTCTCTTTTTTCCTTGTGCCTAGCTCCCTACACACTGCTCCCCCTCACAAACTGCCATTTGCAATCAATATGCATGAAGAACAGCTGACTCTTAGAACCATTCTGTCTATCCTTGCTGCCATTATTTTTAAGGCAATGACAATGTATTTAGTATGACTACAGAAACTCTGAGAATGCACCGTGTAAATGGACTGGCAAATGCACACTGAAGTGAACAAATCAGTATTGTAACTTCAGTTCATTATTTTATACGGCAAATTCTGTAACACTGTGCCACAACAAAACTGACTCCTTGCTGACAAAGTCAATCTTAAGACTCTCACCTGCTGTGGAGGATTTTGCATTTGGGAACCATCACAGAAGCCCCATAACTATGATACCTAGCAGAAGTGTGTTGTAGTGTCAACTGGGACATGTTGAGAGATGGACACCATTTTGGCCACAGCTCTACACCTATGTAATCATGCCTGAGACCTCTTCTGAGTAGTTATAGCTTATTGAAATGGAATAGTGGTAGTCTTATTTTATTTTGTATTTTTTTTCTTCTTAATGTGCATTGCATAATAGATACCAACAAGGAACTAGAATCTGTCTTTCCTCCTGACTCACTTTGTTTGGATCCTACCAATATTCTTCAAAAGTTTCTAGGGACCCATATAACTGTGTGCTCTGAAGATTTTGCTGCTTCAATAAGTTATAAACAAGTGTATGTTTATGTCATGTCCCCAGTCCTTCTGATTGCATCTTGGAAATTGCCTAATATTTGCTAATGTTGCTGTTATCATGTCACATCCATGTTACAAATTTAGAAGTTAGAAAGAGGCTAATTTCTGTGGTTATTAAAAAGTTACATCCATAAAAATCAGATTAAAATTCAGCTCTTTAGAGCACTGAAATAGATTGTAGAACATTTTAAGTAAGAGTATCAGTAGAAGAAATAATCTATAATAGCTGAATACAGAGGACAAAAACTGAATTTCCAGTTAATTTCAGGTTTTTGTATTGGAAGGTTATCTTCATAAGACAGCTACCATGAGGGAATCTTATACCACAGAGGGAAACTTATAAAGCATACTGACATTAAAATTAACTGTGCTTTTAGATAATCAGGCATAGGACAAACAGAGCAGGAGCAGATCAAGTTTTTATATACTTGTTGTTTTATATATAAAATCAATTCTTTATGTATTTTGGACCCAGCAAGTTCCACACTGGTTGACAGAATTCATGCCTAGACTACAGATTTGGACCACCCTGGGCCCCAAGCTTTTTCACTAGCTTATTTGCTGCACCATGGCAGTATAAAACATCTGCATTCTAGAAGAGTCCAGCATCAAGAGCATCTTGACCAGCTCCCTTCTGGGAAAGTCAGACCTTACTCTGCTATCAGTATGAATTCAATGTTGAGTCACAGACAAGAACCAGGACAAAAAGTTATTCCCTGTTTCCTCTTACCATCAATCACCACCTTCCAGCTAAGCCTGAGCTGCTGTGATCTTCCTTACTGACCTGGAAATTAACAGCTATTGGCTCCACCTCCCACCTAACCCAAGTATCTCTCCATGTGGCCCCCTGGAGAAAGGACAGGAAGACTGTTTTGTCTTTACCATTAACTGAGAAGATGCAATTAAGGGTACTTATCTCAAAGGAGAGTGGTGGTTCACCACCTGAGTTCTCTCTTCAGTGCCTAGCATGGAGTAGCTAACATCTTAGAGCTTTTCTTCCCCATAAAACTGAGGCAAAGAACCAAGTTCTTTGGTGGTGGTTTTGGGATTTGGGTTTTCTTTCTTCATTTTAATTTTAAACCAGGAAGAGGTTCTGTTGGTTTTTGCTTTCTAGTGAGAGAAACAGCACGATTTCTGTTCTCTGCTGCAGTAGCATAACAGTAGTAAGCTGCTCAGATGTAAAGTGACCTCTTATGTATGTATTAGCGACCATGTATGTATTACTTCCTTCCACATTCTGCCAAAAAAAATAACCAAAATGAAACTATCTCAGTTCAGGAACTAATGTGAGCAATTATTATCACTAGTGCTGCAAAAGGCAAGTCTAATTCTTGCTTTTGTACTGATGAAATGCATACCTAAAATATACTCTCGTTTGGATGAAGTAGCAATACATTCACTTGGCTGGCCAAATCCCAAGCCTCTATTGTATAATATGGACGTAGGCAGAGAACTAAACTCAGCATTATTCATTATCAATTCCATTAAAATATTTTTTTTTTGTTTCTTCACTTAATTATTTTCACATCCTGATGGCTTTTCTGTACCTTCAGTGTATAGTAAGGTAGTGCGTGATGGATGGTGTGCAACTCTTTAGTGTTAATATACCAACACTTCTGCAGTAAATTACTGAACATGCATATCAGCAGCAAATCAGTAAAATGTGTTACTCCAGCTGAATTTCTTCTGGACCTCTGAAGGCAGTCTAGTTCCAAGCAGCAGCTAAGATTTTCTTCACAGCAGAAGCTAGACAAGATTGTGACTGATGAAAAGTAATGGTCATAACTTTTGCAGGAGCCAGTACGGTCTGACTTGAGGAGCCTGAACTCAATAAATCCTGAAACATGTTGGCATCCACCAGTCAGGTGCAAATCTGCAAGCTCTAGCTCACAGGTTTTTGCACTGCATGCAAAATTCATCAAGATGAAGATGTGCTCATCTCTCATAAGTGAAATATCTCTAGAGCTCAGAAGCTTCAAAATAGCAAGAGCTGCAAGAGCTGGGATACGCTTTCTACCACAGATGATAGCTTCTAATTCCCAGCATATTCTAGTTCAGCAGGAGCTGGGAGGAAAGCAAAATACCTCCAATGAGCCTGAGAATGAATGACTCTCATCTCCTGCTGAGCTCTTGCTGAGCTGAGAACCTCAATAAACATGATTTTTTCCCCTACCATTCAGGTAATATTAGAATTCTGTACTGTGCTTATAGGTGACCCAAACTCCTGCTGAAATCAAGAGAAATCTTTTAAGCCGCTTCAAAACTCCCTGTCAGGTCATACATCTGTGCTAAACCAGATTGTGCTTTAAAACCTCCCTAGTAGATAACGATTTCTTAATTTTTTTCTTTCTTTCTTATCTCAGGGTATCACTTTATAGGAGAAAGTGACAAGATTTATGAATTTATGAACCTCAAAAGCACCTTCTACTTCTGGGTAAAAATTCCATCCAAAAAAGGAATTGTCTTCTTAATGTTCCATCTGATGTCTACAACCAACCTCAGAGCTAAAGGGCTGTTTTCCACTCAATATAATTTACATGAAAACTAAGGACATCAGGCTAGTGAGAGATGAGAATAAGACAATAAACCATTCAAATCATAACAGAACAGAAAACTAATCCAGTGCCATATCAAATGGTTTTGTTTCTGTTCTATCAGTCTATATTGTAACTCTACCTTGTATTTATCATACAATTTAATTGCTTTTCTGAGTTTCCAGGGTATTTTTTTTGTTTATTTGTTTGTTTTAATTTCTACATTCATTAACTGGCTGTGAATGTTGTTTTTGGCTAGCTGCCTCTTTCCTGCCTTAGGGAGTATTTCTTAGTGGCTAACAGTAGGTGCTGAGTCTTGAAGTGTCGATTCAGAGCAGCGGAGACAGGTGGGCCGTCAGCAGGAGCAGTAAAGTGATACGCCACCATAAATAGGAGACTGTGGCAGCCTGCAGAAACAATCTATTTTTCCTTTCAAACTTCAGGCGTAACAGCTTCTAAACTCTAAAAGCCAGATGCATGTAGGAAAAAAAACATAGTTTAGAAATCAATTTGTTATTTAAAGGAATTTTCCTCTGTTGTGATATGTAGGTATGTATGTAGGAGCAGTTTAAAAGCAAGAGAATGTGGTAAGTTGCAACACATGGAAATTCAAAGGGCTACATTTGGCAAAAGCTTCTCCCCTCAGCCTTCCCCACTTGGGGACAATTGCAAATGAGATAATGTTTCTTCTTGAGTAAACCAACAGTGATTTAACACACACTAGATGATAGCCTAGATAGGAAGAAAAAACTAACACAGTATTATCATCAGTATTACTAATATTATGCTATCATTTGAATTTCATCATTTTAGAAGTCTGCAATTGTTCTAAATGAACTTTTCTTTCTTTCCCCTTCTCCTAATTCTCACAGAACCTGCATAAATTACTTAACTGTCGTCAGTGCTGAAGGAGAGGAAAAAGAAGCTCCTCCACCCTGAAAAGAGTTTTGTTTTGCTTTTTTTTTTAATGGAGTGTTTAAAAAGATATTTAATATTTTCAATATCTTTAAAGATATTGACAACTGTATTTCAAAATGCTAGTAAACCTTTGAATAGTTAGTAAGCATTGGAATGGTTAGTAAACTGGTGAAATTAAGATGGAGGGGTCCCTACAGCTTTGTTATTAAAAGCTGGAAAATATTGTTGTGTCACAAGCAAATATTTACTCCCTTACCTATAAACATTCTGGTTTGCTTGCTAAAGCAGTAGAATGATGGCTTTTGCTGTTCACTGAGAGCCTCTCTTCTATGTTTGAAGTGCACAATTGCAAAGAAAATTACTTTTATTTAACATTTTCATAGTGCTCCCGATGTTCTACTCCTGGCTGGGGTACCTGAGCAAGTAAAGTTACTCTTAAATAAAGTGGCAGCAAACAGGTAGCACTGTGGCACCACCTAAACAGGCAGTGCCATTCACAGATGGAAAAGAGAAACCAAAAGAGAACCAGGTGAACCATGAAAGACCATGGGGGAGATACTTGCATTTCACCAGCTTTGCTGCCTTGAACCTGTTATGGTCGTTTCCATTTCTTAGAAACACTGGAAAGAACCAGTGTGTTTTCTGTTTTAACAGAAAGAATTGTGAAACTCCCCCTGAAAAAGGCTATTCTGTCAAGTAAAATAAAGAGCAAGGGATGTATCAGCAATTTTCTTTCATAAACACAAAACAAAAATCTTCATCAGAAAGAGTAGTAAAATGTGACACTAAAAATCCATCATCTTTGAATATTTATGAAAATTTGCATCTGAAGATTTCTGACAGTTTCTATGCTGTTCCCAAATAGTAACTCAGGAAGTTCTTTGATATCTTATCTACTTGAACCTATTTATCACATGAAGTCAGAATTCACTCTTAAATGCAGCAATAATTCCAAAAATGGACCATTATATATAAAGATATTTTTGTTACTTAGCAGGAGGCAAAGAAATATAAAGATAATTTGTAATAGTGATACTCCCTTTGTAAATTTAAAGTAATGCATATAAAAATAAGTAGATATTCAGCTACAGAACATTAAAATCTTTTCAATTTTGTGCAAATATAACACTCGAGATAGACTGGACTTTATTAATTGAAACCTGGCTTCTGCTATTCAGGTTTCTATCTTTTTTCTCCTACTTTTTTGGATTTTTTAAAATTAATACTCATTCCCCCATTTAGCTATAATAATAATGGTAAAAAACAAATCATTATGTCTGGTGCTTGGAATGTTAGAACCTTGGGATAATTAGATATAAGAGCTTAAATATTTCCTGCTCTGGTTGATGTTGAACTCAGCATTATTGCATAAGAGCACTTAATTCCATAATATAATATTTCCTCTGTTCCTAGAAAATAACTGCAAAGGCAATAAGAGCTGTTATAAAATGTTGCTGTATTTTTTTAAATCAGTACTCCATGCCATTCCAGACCTGGTAATTTACTGATGTGTTCAGTGATTCTGAAATACTGATTGAGTACCTACAGTTCTGAAAGAGTTTCTGAAACACCTTTAGAGTACTTTGTGAAGCATTACCCATAAACATAAGCTCATCTACTGCTATTAGTCTCAGAGAAAATGCTGTTTATGTATAACTTCTGCAACTGAATACACAGACTTTCAATTTTCAAGTTTCTTAGATAATTTTGCTGCATGAAAGGTAGTGAAAATTTGCAATAGTCATCAATGACTGTTGATGACTAGAGTAAAGAAAAATATCTCACATATTGACTGTTGATCAGAAAGCATAATATAACAAATCTTTCAATAAAATTAGTCAGACATCGTAGTACAAATAATAAACCCAAACTGATTGTGACAATATCACACCATGAAGATGTCAAAGAGAATTTAGTCATGTAAGATCTATGCAAGTCTTAAATTGACCCATGTACTACAAATTTCACTCTCCCTCTCATTTGCATAGTCTTGTATTTGAATGCATTGATTTTTGCAGCAAGTTTTCAAATTATAACCTGTGATTAAACTGATCAGAATTGATTCTCTGCATTTAAAATTTTTCTTTTAGCTAAAAATATGTCTTCTGATAAATAAACGCAAAATAGATATAGGCATCTGGCTTCTAAAAAAATAATAGCTGCCTTTAAAAAATTTATTATTGAAAGATATTTTTAAGCTCACATGATAGCTATTTTAAATAAACCTTATTGGGCTACACCCAAAGTTTATCCATGTTTGCCCATGCTGCCTTCTTCTGAAATAAATGTGTAATAAACAGTAATAAACACATTTTTGGCTTGCATTTGTTAGAGTTGTCATATATTTCAAATTAGTTCCAAGATAATTGGTTCTCTGCATTGCAAAAATGCTTAAGAATTTCATGGGAAGGAGGATGCTGCAAAAGGTCTCAGTTTCTATGATGGCTAAAAGAATTAAGACTAGTGGTAGGTGATGCTGGTTAGCAGTACCAATCTGAACAAGACCAGGACAGTACACTTTGAAAGGCCAGGATCTAGATATATGCTGCAAGGATTTAAGGATCATGAGATACTGGGCACACAGACATGGAGAGAGCACTTCTGTTAAAACTCAACTTTGTTTTGGATTCTTGAAAGAACTTATGAATGATGAATTTATTAGCTCTCTATAAACAATCTATAAACATCAAATCTAGAAATAGGTAAACCAATTTTTTAAATATTGTTACTATTGGAAATAAAACTTTCTTGCAATGGGCCATTTTATATTCATAGAAATATAACAATTAGATCGCTATAATCAGCAATTATAATTTGATGTATAAAAATTTAATAACGTCACATTGAATAACACTCCACGCTGCATACAAACACACAAGTTTTTAATTGATTATTGTTCTTATCTCTGCTTTTCTTGTTACTAATATGTCTTATGTATCTAATATATCAGGAAGTCTTCAACACCTATGTTTCTGACGTTTAATTAAGATGCATATAAAATTATAATAAGGCTTCTTTAAACATGGAAATCTAACAGAGGCTCAAGACCATCAGATAGTAAATGACTGGTAAGAAGGCCTTAAATAGCACAAACACACTTTAAGAGTTGCCAGTGCCAGTGACCTCTGACATGCTGATAAGGTGGGTTGGAAGCTACTGCATACATAGTAATAATGAAAATAATCAAGAAAGCTGCCGTTGTTCCCTTCTGCAAGAAAAATATATTCGTTTACTTTGATTTTAAAATTTTTGGCTTGAACTGTTGTTTTTTTAAGATAGGCCAATAGTGTCTGAAAGATAGAAAATATCTACCCAATTTGGTTGTATAAATCTTTGGTAAGTAGGCGTATTTTTGACAGTTTCAGAGAATTATTGACTACTGATACAAAGGTAATAAAATTAGGCATAAAATTAATGTAAAATATTCAGGGAATCCTCTCAAGAATTTTGGTCTTCAAATTATCAAATACTGGTAACTCTATACCCAAATTCTTCAGTGGTCAAAAGGACTAATGTAAGAGGAGAACTCTATTTTTAAAATTAAAATAATATAATTATGAATCTACACAAAAAGTAGCCTGTGGGCACACAGTTTGTGGTAATTGGGAGTGGGGCTGGGGCCAGCCCCATCCCCAGTGGGCTACAGCTGTGTGGGCCAGGTGAGCAGCATTGACAGCAATGAGCCATGGAGTGCCCAGGGGCACTGACCAACCACCAAAGGGAACAGAGGGCACACAGGTGCAATGCATCAACATCAGGGGTATAAAAGGCTGGGCTGAAGAACAAGAAGGGCAGATGCCTGAAGCCTTCTGAAGTGTGGCATGGTGTTCTGTATGGGCAGATGCCCCTAAGCCTTCTCATGAGGTGTGGTGTTACTCACTAGGGGGGAATGCCTAAAGCCTTCTGAAATTGTGTGGTGATACTCTGTGTATCGTGGACATCTCAACTGTGATATATGCTGTGACAGTAGCCTGGTAATGTAATCCTTTAGCTTACGTGGAGAAGAATGGGAACATTTTACATGTTTTCTAGTGGGAATTTTTTCCTTCTAAAAGGAAATTTCTACGCAGTAAAAATTCTCTTCACTTAGAGTAATTTTTTCTGGGTGTTTTTCTTCTTTGTATTTCTTTTTTGTGGTCTTTTTCCTTATTTCTTTTTTATTTGGTTTTAATTTTTTTTAGGGATAGAGCCGAGCAGTTACAAAAAAAAATCTAATGCTATGTTAACAGTCTAACAGCTCATCTGAAATGATCTCAGTAATGTCTATAACCACAGCATTCTGTGGCTGCAGGTGGCTGGCTAGAAAAGAAACAATGCATTGTGTGTACTGTGTGTAGCTTTGAGATACGTCTTGGGAGGTCTTTGTATCATGCCATGAAATCCAGCCTGGAAAAAAGACTAAAGCATGTGATTCTAACCTAGGGTTCCCTAGGGGGTCACAAAATTGCATTTCCTAATGATCATAGTTGGCTAAAAATTAATAGTTTTCATTCAAAAATGTTTTGGGCTTTCATTTCCTGCCAGAAGCTTAAATATTATGCAGGACAGAAAGAGAAAAATGGACAAGATTTGTTTATTTTTTTTAATTAGGTGTTTTAATTTTATGTACTTGGATATTATTATCCCATGAGAAAATCCTTTGCTACCTGCTTAATAAATCTTTCTGTCCACTTTACATCAAAATTATCATAAAGTATTATATTTAAAACTTTAAAAGGAAACAGAAGGGTGCTTATAGAGCTTAACAGTGAAACAGAGGAAGGATGTAAAAGTTGTTTTACAGAGGTAAAATACAGCAATTTCTACTCCTCCATTGCTGGAACTCTAAGACCAAAGTTTGGAAGAGAGTTTTTGTGGTAGATGTAGGGGATCAGCAAATATATTTTCCTTTTCCAAAGAGTTTACAATCAAACTAGAAAACAATTTGCCAAGATTAAAATAAGTAGTATGTGGTGCCACACAAAGTAGTAATTTCAGAAATTTTGACAATTTTTGCTAAGTTGTTGGTACCTGAAAGGAAAAGAAATTGAAGAAAAAATAGGCTCCTTTAAAAAAAGGAGGACTACTAAGTTATGCCACATTAAACATAGACACAAGCTCTGTGCCAAAAGCAAATCCCTGTTTCAAGTAATAAAGATACATTAACTTCTGAAGTGGGTGTTATGCAACTAATAGCCATAAGAAAACGTGATGAACTGTGAATTGAATAAAAACTTTTAGATTGTTTTTACTGAATGTGGTGTCCTTAAATAGGTGTTGTAACACAGTGCTTAACTTGTCAGAGAGATGGCTCAAACAAACTGTGAGTTGTCCTTGTTTAATAGTAACAGGAAAATCATCACCATCTTTGTTCAGGATGCCCTGAATTCCCTGCAGGTTGACAATAACTTTATTGTTCTTTCTCACTCTCAACTCCTAATACACTAAGGAAAATATTTGGATTAAAAATATGACATGGAAATTCCAAGTTTTTATTTTTATTATTTGCCACAAAGGAAAGAGTGCTCCCATTATTTTACTGTCCTTTTTAAGCCTTAATTTGTCTTAGGTTCACTCAACTTTTCTTTCTATTTGATACATGTGGCTGGAGATAAACTTTCATCAAGACCAATTTTCTCATCTCGGTACAAAATTCCCCCTCCCTAAAAAGTTAGTTGAATTACTGCTGTAGAAGCAAGTCCTACAAGACCCTGGGCACTGTATTTCTCATTGGGAGAATCTATATTGTGTTTTTAACATGGACTGGTATTAAAACTTGATTCCTATAGACATGCTTAGGAGAAAAAACTAGGCTTAGACTTGTCTCAGAATCACAGAGTGGTTGAGTTTGAAAGGGACTTCTGAAGATCATCTGGTCCAACTCCACCACTCAAGCAAGGCTACCTAGACCCAGTTGCCTAGGCCTGTGTTCTGACAGCTTTTGAATGTCTCCTTCCCAGGTGCAGGACTTTTTACTTCTTCTTGAACTTTGTGAAATTCCTCTCCACTCTTTGTACAGGCAGCTCCTGAATGCTGCTTTTTGCTCAAGAAAGTTTTAATCATGGCAGTTCTAAAGACCAAACTTTTCTATCATTCCTAGAATGTGTAAAGAATATGCACCAATTTACCCTACCCTCAAATACAGCCACAAGGCTTCAGGAGCTGTTAGAGAGAAGGCAGAGTGCTCTATGGACCACATCCTGTGGCATCTGCTGTGATTGAGTACAATGGCATTAAAAGCCCATCAAATCAATTATTCTTCAGGTCTGTCAAGTTTTATCTCCTTGTATAATCAATGCAGAGAAAAAACAATAATATTACAATAAATAAAATAACTATAATTCCTTCACAACTATAACCATCTCACATACAGGACATGGTTTGAAGACATTGTAGTCTTTCCATTAGAAGCCAACATACAGAATCTGATTATTTTTAACTATTGATCTTTGCCCAGTCTTGCACTGTTTTCTGGAGAAAAGAGCAAATTCCTGATGAATTATAAGTCAATGAGAGATGTATCATTTGGGATATTTTTTCTTGTTGTCCTTGGACGTTCATTGCTGGTTTGGGTTTTGTAAATACATAAAAATTTCATAAAGCCTAATCTAACCTGTTTCATATATTAATTCCATAATGGCCCCATCAAGCTTGGCATATAAAATCCTGGAGGAAGGTTTCTGAAAATATTCTGAAGGTATTTTTTTCCTTGTAAATGAATATTCACTTCAGACTTCTTCATGTATTTTATTTCTTATTTCCTAAGCTATTTTTTAATGTCTGCTAAAAAAATTTGTATCTGAAACTTAGGGCCACTGTAGTTTCTCTTCAGCATTATTCTTTCTTTGTTTTGGAAGTATAATTTAATGAGAATTACATAAAATGAATTTATATAGAGACTGTTAAATTTGGTCCAAGGGTCTTAAAATTCCTTTGCTGGGCTCAAAATTTCCTGCAAAAGTGGAATCTATTAAATAAAATATTATTCTGCACAAAAAGGGTACCGCTTGGAAGTTCCAGAGACATATACTAAATGATTCCTGGTAATTTTTATTATATGTATGCACAGATACTCCCAAAACATATGATTAGGGAAAACTTTGTTGACTGTTGTTAAAATGCCAAAAATATAACATAGAAAATAATTAAACCAATAAAAATTGTTATGAGAGACTGAAATGTTATGGTTAATGGCTTAGGCATGGTTCTGAAGGTTTTTTTGCTCATTATGGCAAAACTGTACTAAGAATTCATGGAGTGTGGATATTTTCTGCTTAATCTGTCTCTGTCACACTTTTTCTCTTTCTTATTTTTTTAAAATAGGTAATTTTTTTTTTTGTCTGACTCTCCAACCAGCTGTATTACTGTTCTTGGAGAAAACCCTCAAGCAGTCAGCCTGAGAGAGAATCAGCTTTTGTGCCAAACAAAAACATTGAAACCATATGAAATATTAAATATCTTTTGGTAATAACAGAGGACTGGATTTTTGTACCCGGTCCTTCCTTGTGGAACTCCCCTTTGGCCTATTCCCTGTGTTAAGAAACACAGCCACTGCAGAGTCCTGCTGTAATGTGCTGTGGATAGAGGTGAAAAGAAGAGGGAACTCCCTTACTCATAGGAGGGTGCTCTACTCTGTGAGTCCTGTGGCTTAAGTGCTACTTCTTTTTCTGAATTGTGACTAAAAGTACAAATTGGTACACTGAGTATAACATAAGTGAAGAAAACTGAAGTGATGGACAGTTTTATCACATATATCAGAATGGTCTTGAGTCCCCAGCTACAAAAAATTTGAATTCAACTCTTAGGGGGACAGACTGGTATATCTTGAAATTTAGTTTGCACAGCCTGGAAATTTGTAGGGTCTATATAATACTATGTCTGATCCCAGAAAATCTGTTTCTTTTGTGGCAGAAGCATACTGGTGCACTCAATCATACTTGAACCTGACGACTGGGGACAGCTTTAGCAGAAAAAAAAAGCAAAGGAGAAACATGACACTAGGTCAATTCTGACAGCTTAAAACTCTGGTATCTGAAAAACCAATGAGATCATATGATTTCTCAGAACAAGCAGTGGATTATAGCAGAATACAGCCTGCAGGCACACTCTTTGGATGTATGCCCAAGACAGACAACAGCATATGTTCAAGCACAGGGAGATCCAAGTAGTGGAATAGAAAATAGCTGTGTGCTTATCATGAGATGTGGGAAAGCAGACAGGGGTCTGTTTTCCCTGGAGGTACTTCCAGGGCCTGGTGTTTGTTACTAGGTGGTACTGATGCTTGGAACTAGTCTTCCTATGCCATTTACATACCGAATGGAACATACAAGAGGAGCACTGGATCATCTTGGAGCAGCAAGTACTCCCATCCAGTAAACACTGAAAAATGTTAAGGACTAATAAATTGTTTTGATGGAGCAGCACAAAATGGTGGGATAGGTGATCATGTGATTGTGTTTCATTCGAGAAAATGCTTGGTGACTAATGACCCTCATACTCCTACATCTAGCTGTGCACTGCAGTGGTTGATGTTATGTATGTAATTCTGCAAGATGGAAAGCCCAATTTTTTAAAGATGTGCTGAGAGATCTTCCATTTGCTTTGTATTTGAATTTCTTGTTTAGGTGTAAATTTTTACTCAGCAGAAACATGAGAATTTCTGTAAGAGAAATATTGATGTGTTTTCTTTTCAGTTTTATGCTCTTAAAGAACAGTATTTTAGCCAAAGAACATACCTGGCCTCTTCCTCTTGCACTCAAATACATAAACGCTAGGGTTGATTAAGCAATGCATTTATATTCTCAAAAGGATAGACTTGCAAAAGTAGTCAGGCAACACCTATAGCAAAATGCAGGGATGAAGTTCTGCTTCTTGTACAAAGGTAGAGCTACCTGTCTGAAGAGGGTTTCTCAATGACCAGTAACTCAAAAAGCAAATCATTTTCAGCTACAAATTCTCATGCATGTTCTGTTTCTCAGTTCTGTCTAAAAGTAAATATCTGCACTATGGGAAGTGCCTCCTCCTGCTTGGAAAGAACAATTAGTTGTCTGTCTATGCCTCACTGCACTACTCCTTGAACATTCCGCAGGTTTTGTAGGCCAGAAGAGGAAGCAGTGAAGCATAAATATGAAGATTTCAGTCATTCAAATGGAATGTAGACTTGGGGGTCTTTAATCTAGGATTCTGAAACAAGTTTATAGTATACTGTCAATGTACCTGCTGTCCATAAGCCACCAATTGTGTGGAGTGCCCAAAATCTCCCTAGTAGGAAATAAAACCTTCTTTTGGGGATGACAGCCCACACATATGCTTTGAGCAATCCAAATTCAATTACTCAGTGGTGTGATACAAATTCACATTTCCCACCTCACCTAAAAAAGATCTTTAGCTACAGGAACTGCTAAGAAGCTCTGCAGGATGTACTCTTAACCCAATCTGTTAAAGTGCTCTACTTGTGTGGCGTAATTAAAAAGACTTGTGAGCCTGTCTCTCAAACTAAACAAAAGCTTGGAGTGCTTATGGGGAACTCTCTTTACAGAGAGTACAGAGGTACTGGTCTCTGAGCTAGGAGGGTAAAAATATACATAAAGTATTGTTCCTGCTCTTTATATTTTCCTTTAATATTTCCTATAAAAGATTGTGCTATACTTAGCTGAAAATAACTGGTCTTTTTTATTACCACTGTCAATGAATATATTGTTCGCTATGTGCATTCAATGAGTTATCAATACAGCAAGCAGAATTTAGACTAATTTTGAGGTGGCTGTTGTGAAATTCAAGATGATGGAAGAAAAGAGTAATATAAAAGTTATCAGTTGTCAGGGTGAAAGGCATATGTAACAAAAAGAGAAGTTTTGCTTCCCCTGCCACACTGGACCCCTTCTCTACTGCTTAGCAACGGATAAGATGCCACTTCTTTTGAGACAGGAAACAGAAACAGCAAGAAAGCTGCACACAAAGCTGGTATCACTGCAAGTGTCCTGTATAGCTCATTGGTGCATGGAGATTTGGCCTATAATGAAGTTATTTGCATTCACATGCAGACCCGGCTGTGTGGACATCAGTCCAGACTCTGGGAGCTGTTGTTTCACTGAGTCAAAAGAAATTTGCACATGAAAGCCACATCCGCATTACTTAATGCTGCAGCTCACTCAGGATTGGCTTCCTTTTAGACCAAAGCAAAACTAAACATACGATTAAATCTTCAGAAGTTTTATTTTGTTTCTTGTGGGTAGCTGTTAGACCTGAGAAATGGTGAACTGTGCAAAAAGAATTTGAGGAGGTGTTACTCACTCTCATCTCCCTTACAGAGCCACATAACTGCAGAATTTTTTCAAATCTCCCCAGCCAGGTTTTCTGCCAGTTGGCAAGGTGAAGGCATTCATCTTTTCAATATCTCCCATGCCTCTCCAATTTAACTGCAAACTTTATTCTTATGTGCAACTAAGATTGAAAGGAACAGGCATGCCTGCTGTTAAACAGTGATTGCACTAAATTGAAAAAAACTAAAACTTGCATCACTGTTGGATTGATAATCCTAAATTGAAAGTTATACTAGAAGTTAACTCTGGACCAGAACATACATAAGGCTAATTAGCCACATGGTCAATTCTTTTTTCCATCAGCACATATGTACAAAGTACCATTTATGGTTTCTCAGTTGTAAAAATACATTAGTGATTCTTCACAGATCCTGACACGGATACAATAATTTGCACTTATTATGGAGGTCAACCTGCCACCATTGTATTTCTGATGTAAATTTATTTTCTCTCTCAAATAAATAAATGAAACATGGAAGGAAAAGCCTCAGTGTAAGCAATGTCTGGGGACTTCAGTCATGAAGTCTTTGGCTTATTCACCAGTTACAGCCCCAGCACTGACAGAGCAAATTCCTTTATAGGATCCTGTTAATGCACTTCAGTCCTGACCTGAAAGAACCTTTATGGCTGACAGGATAGTTTAATTTTCATGCCCATTCAATCTTTGGCCTCTGCATTAAGACTGCTAACAGGGGTGCAAATTAACACCAATTATTCTGATGTTTTATGTACTAGGCTGAGAGCACCAACTCATTTTACACAGGCCATCACCCAGCTGTCAGATGTTAATGACTTTTGGTTACTTCTGTCCTGCCTCAGATTCATCTGAGTAGCTCAGAGTTGAAAGGATCTCTATTTCATTAATAAGAATCTGACCTGTACAACCCTCTTATCATTCCCTTTCACAAATTCAAGTGTAAATGTTTATTTTGCCATTAAATAATAACAAAAACCTAGCCTGTTGCAAACTCAGTGGATTTATGGCGGTATAGAATTTAACCTAGTCAGGTCAGCTGCTTCAGACATGGGCAGAATTTTGCACCTCAAACCTGGTCAAATAAAGGAATATATATGTAAATATATTCATAATTTTATTTCCTTATATGCTCAAATGTTTTATTCTGAACACTTGTCATTTAAAAAACACTAGTATAACAGCTGAATAATATGACTTTATTTCTTAGAATGGAAGAATAATAAAAGCATTTTTTAGCAAAAAATTTATTTCACATTGACTATGGAGATTATTGATTTATGGTATTTGCTAACACTACTCAGTCAGTGCTGTGTTGGGTGGATGCACCTTTCCTGTACCTCAGAGCCTGGATGGCTTCAAGGTGCCCTTTGCTTATAACTACCAACAAGGATGACTTGTGCCTAGAATAGTCTCTGAAGAAGGTGTTAGAAGTGCAGTTTTGGGGGCCACTGTTTATGAGATCTTCCTCCTTCATTTATGTGACAGAGGTTGAGTTTTGCAGTCTGCATACTTATTATCTAATAAAGTTGTAATACCTGTTGAGCACAGTGTCAAGGTGTGGGAATGACGAGTAACAGTACAGAATGTACAGCACTGCACTGCATTCAGCCATATAAAAGTCAACGCAAAAAGAGAAGATGAAGAGGTTTCTAAAGGCACTGTGCGTACACTTGGGATTTACTCATCTTCAAAATGTTCTATTATTTTAGGATTTTAAGAACGTATGGAATATGTACAGTGACAGTTAGAACCTAGTTGAGAGGAAACAGCCAAGCTCAGTGACTGTATGTACTGAGCTTCTTTACTCCAGAGAAGTCTAGAGAGAGACACTGCAACAGTCCAAGTATTAAAAGGAGCTTAATCTGCTTGCTATACCTATGGTTGAGATGAGAAATAGGAGTTCAAATTGAAGTGAAGGCTAATTTAAACTTCAGAAAATCCTCTCAGAAGGAATTTTTAAGAATACTTAGGCTGTATCAGGAAGGTACGGAAACTCCTTAGATGAACTGAATGTAGATTCAGTTACCTGTCTTAGAAAATTAGATTTAACAAGATAAACTTTGAGTTGCCTAAATTCCATTATTTTGTCAGCTGACTATAATGAATGAGGTAAGATAACATTGCTTACAGTATTATTTGTCTGCAGGCAATGTTTTACATCCAGCTGTATGACACAGCTCTCTCTTTAAGCCCATATTCTAAATTAAATGTAGTCCCTAGATCAGATAATCTTGTAGAACAAACAGGATTTGTCTCTAAATCTGAGGTGCTTATTTCCAGAACTTACTGAGTTGAATGTGGGTGTGTGCCACAGGAGCCATGACTACTGCCTCTTTCAAAACCTCCCAGAAAATCATTGTTGGATCTCTTAGGTTACTCCATGGGTTGAGACTGAAAGGATACCCACCAGGATGAAAACTTTTAAAACACTTTGATATTCATCCATATCTGGGGAGAAAGGCTTAAAGTGATGCTGTTGGTCACTAACCATACTAAACCTTAAGAACTGAAAGAGGTCTCTTCATATCCTGCCTCATGCAGGAGATAGTCTCTAAGACTAAAAATTTGCACTAAAAATGGGTGAATGAGCTTCAGTTTTCACATGGCAAATTTGCTTGGCATTAATGCAGTATCTGCAGTAACTATGGGACATGTTTGAAAACAAGCAAATGATGAAATGTTTTAACTGTCACTCTGATTAATTTAGATTTTATTATATGAGGTATGTGGGCAAAATAACTACCATTGGCTTACTCAAATCTTATTTATTGAAGATTAACTGTTCCATAGATAATAATTATTTCTGTGAAACAAGTAATAATAGTGTTATAACAGTTTTTATATACACACACACACCTTTGCACTGTATCACTTATGGCTGCAGAAGAATGCAGCATACAATTTTGCTGTGTATAGAAATATGGAAAGAAAATATGAAATAAAAATTAATCATTACGTTTCAGGCATTAAACTGTGTTCTGCTATCCTTGCTCCTTCCTTTTTTCTTCTGCAGCTTTTTAAGATTTTGAGGAAAGTATTGTAAGAAAAACTTAATGAATAACATCAGTGGGGTTTCCCAGTGAATATATTGAACATATTTGTAGAATACATTTGTAGAATTTATGGTATCTCTGGTAGCAGTCTTGATAACAACTCCTCAGCTGTGACACAAGCTTTCTGACTTGCTCTAGAATAAGAGGACTGGTAAAAGCCTTTTTCACTGTTTTCAGCATTTCAGACTTCAAAGTATAAGGTTTAGTTGTGGGGCCACCTCAAGCAGATACAATGCAAAGCTATGTTACATTAAAAATGTGGCACAATGTAGTTATTAGCAAAAATATAATTAGTATTCATCCTGATGTTCTCCACTGTCTTCCTCATAACCACAAGTACATTTCCAAATGAGGATGTAGTCATTTTTTATGCTTCTGTTCCTCAGAAGTACAATAATGCACATCACAGCAAAAAGTAACCCAGCACTCCTTGAAATGCTTCAAAAGAAAATGGGGACACTAATAATCATTACTTTTGATAATCCAAAATCTCCAGCATGTGTAAGGGCTGCTTATTTAGAAACAAAGCAGTTGGGTGTTGAGTTTTCCCATGCAGCAGGAGGGAGCAATATGGATATTGCAAACTCTTTTTAACTTAAGAGGTGAAGTTTATAATTAGTAATAGTTTGTATTGCAATGGGATTTGAGCATTTCCAAGTCAAAGAGCTTCTTTTAGGTACTGTGAGGGGTAAGAGTACAAGAAAGCTCTTGCCCAAACAGGATAGGAAGATATACAAGAGAATAAACATTTGACAGTAGAAAACATTTAAATAGTAAGAGCAGAAAATTCCACTAAAAATTGAATTTCAGTTTTCTTATTTCTTTGCTGCAGCCACAACTAGAATTTGTCCCTAATAAACTCACTCATCTCTATCATGAATCCATGCCAACCCCGAAATCTGGGTTTTTTTGGTTTTTTTTTTAGTACTTTTAATGATGCCTGCCTTTGCATGCTTTTTAAAGCCAGATAAAATTATCATCTGGATTTTTCCATTGAAAAAAGTTGTTTTGAATATTTAAGCATACTGACTATTTTGTAGGCTTAGAGAGTCTTATCTGAATCTCTAAATATTCTTTACTTTGTTTTTGAGTTTTCAGTGATAAATCCAATAAATCTCTTAGGTATTTCCTTCCAGCGCTTTAGTAAAACAAATAATGATTTTGATCAAGGTTAACCAGCAAATTTCATGTAGCTCTATGATTATGAAAAAACTATGATTATGAAAACTTTTGTGAAAGTTTTACAACATGAATCATTGATGAAACTCTTTGTTCGGAGACTGGGAAATACTTTTTCAAGATGGATAAAGATGGGTGAAGAGAAAAGGAGAAGATTCTATCATAGAGTTGTAATCCAGAGTTTTATTCCAGGATGACAGACCTCTAAATCTTGTAACAGCTCCCAACAGAATCCAGACTGCATGGTCCCGTCTCCTTTTAAGCCTCAGGGACAGGGGGAGGGAAGGGACAGGTGAGGCACCAACCAGGTGTGAGGAGGGGAAGGTTCAAGGGATATAGATGCTTGGACAGGCCAATGAGCCTGGACCTGAGGGGCATCTTTTGAACTTCTGCTAACCACACGACGACCCTGCTGGAATGTTAAGATTGATGGACAGCTCTTAGCAGAGGGCAAAGGGGAAAGGAGAGGTTGGCACGCCTGAGGGGTTGGGATAGGTGAAACAGGAAATGGCATCACACTGCAACAATTTTCTCTAACCCATCATTCTGAGGATGAGTGGAGTTATAGAACAAGTGTGGTGTGCACCTGGCATACAGCCAAGGTCAACCCACATTTATAAAGCTAAAATGAATACAGTTTTTGTATTTCTTTTCATATTGGAGAAAATTAATTAAGGTATGTTCAGATTCCTATGACTTTAACTATACTTAGGATTATCAAAAAGACTATATTTCCAAAATAAAAATTATCAGGTTCTCTTATGATTTCTTTTTAAGCAATAAAATTGCAGGGCCCTGTATGCCAACTGAACTCTAGATAGATTATTCAAGTTCTATTTCATTTCAGAAACCTTGTGTCCGAGATGCTAACCTGGAAACTTGCTGAAAGCAGACTTTGAAGAGACAGAAAGTTGACTGAAGAGACAGAAATCCCTTTGACTTTTTTATTTCCTTTCAGTAATAAAGCTTTTGTAACTTCTGCTGTTTACTTTGTTTTAATCTAATCATAGGAACATCTGAAAAAAATTCAGGGGAAATTAAAACTGATAAAAAAATGTCTGGCTCAAAACCAAGTTTTAATGTCTGTAATTTAAAAATTCAGAAGGAAAAATGTGAAAAGATTTTTCCCTTTTACACAACTGTGAAGTGTTTGAAAGAGTACATGAATGTGCTGTAGCACAGTGTCCAAAAACTGAGTAATGGCACCACCTGGACACTCAAGGCTGACTCATGTGTATGGCATTTCTTGCTCCCATTGGAAGGAACGCATCTCTCTTAAGTACAGAAAGTACTGTTTTTAACTCAGGAAGGGAATGACATTGCCTTGACCTATTATCCAGCTGCCCAGAAAGTAGTTCTCACACAGGTCTGAGACTGTTCTCCCAACCAAAAGGAAGCTTTAGATGAATTGCTCATTCATCATTCCAACATCATTAAATCAAGCTCTTCCTCTGTGTTGTTGCTTTGTTACTCCTCAGCACTAGCAAAGAAGCCAAGCTTAGCTAAGGCTAAGACAAACAAGATAACTTTGTACTCCAACCTGTTGTTCAGCTAGCTTTCAATACTTATCTGTCTTATGGTAAGATCCTGACTGGAGAAAGATGAATAGAGTATGTGTTAAATTTTAAGGCTCATGTGTCCGTCTCAGACTGAAAGGGATCTGTGCTATCTCTTTCCCTTCTGCTCTGTTTAAGCTAGTACCTTTTTTATCATGCACGAATATTCAGGATATAATCAATCCACATACTAAGAAAAGTACGTAGAAAAAAGAGATGCTCAAAAACCCCACTCAGAGCAGTAATATAAAAACCTCAAGCATTCTATATTCTGTGCAGAAAAGCAAGACCTCTATATGTACAACTGCACGTCTCAACATTCACACCAAAGAGCTGACTCTATCTTGTCATTTTTTCCTCCAAAATTGAGCAAGAATCAATTAATTAAGAAGAGATTTTAGGAGCTGACCTGAAGATCCCATGAATACTGCAATAAAAATGCAGTAAGCTATTCCTGTGCTTTAGATTTGAATGTTTGGACATTTAAATGGGATGTGTATTAACTTAAAAATGAAATGGAATATTTGGGTTTATTTTCTTCTGGTCTATCTATCTGGCTTATAAACATCTCAAAGAATCCAATTGCTTATATAAATTTTATTTTCTGCTCCTGGCAAACGTCAAGTTCCACAATGTCAAATAAGAACAAAAAAGCCCTATGACTCTCAAGATATAAAAAGATTCTTCAAGCAATGAACAAAAGATTGTATCAGTTTTCTTTGGAAATCATTACTTCTTTTTTTTCTCATCTTTAAAGAATTGATTGCCTGAACTTCTGTGTCAGTATGCTCTATAACATGTATTTTCTTTTTACAAACTGATTTAATATACTTTTCAGTTTTAACAAAATAAAAAGTACAAATGTCCATTAATACACTTCAATCATCACTTAGGTTAGTGCTGGAGAAGGGCAATTTCACCTATAACAATACAGCATGTCTGAGCTTTTTTTCACTGAAATAGGAATGAAATATAATTTTCCTGATAGAAAGAAATTTTTCCTTATTGTAGAACAAGGTTATTCCCTTTATATATATATATCGACTATCTGTGATTCACATGAACAGGTTTTTATTGGTTCATAATTAGATTGAGAAGATTTTTTTTGGAATGTCTAATTATGTGGAATAGATATTTGCCCATTGGATCATAAGCAACCTATCAGCATCATCTTGGATTTTCCCCACAGTAGTAATTCTATGATAGTGAAACCTCTTTAGACATTTGTGGCATTTCCACTTTGTGGTTCTGTCATTCTGGGACACAATGGTTTAACTGAATATCTGAATACTGTTTCCGAGCAAAGAAAGCTGAATGAAATAACTCTAAAAATCATCCTAAATCAGAAGCACTGGTGGTCCTTTGTTACTTTACAATCTCTGAAACTAACAGAACTTGGAGTTGGATGATCTATTTTTCTTGTTTTTTTTTTTTTTTAAAAAACCCATGATTTTATTTTTCAGACCTCTCCTCTTCACTCTTCATTACCTAGATTTTATTTACCTCACTCTAGCCTTCCTCCATACATTTCCACTTCACTTTTTGTCAAAAAGTTCCCTAAGCTTCCATTCTCTTTATCTATGAATGTAAAACCTTAGCATGTTCCTCCATTTCTTTTTATCTCTATTAATTCCATAAAATCCTTTTGTAGATAATTCACTTACTTTCCACTTTCCAAGATAATCTATTTCTTCTGGTAGGCTTATGTTGATTTTCTCACATTTACAATCACAAAGAAGGAGTTCCCTCCTTATGTTATGTTCAAAACCTAAAGACTTGAAAAATGTCTGTTTGAAGTTGTTATTCTCCTCTTTCTTCTCATTTTCCTTTCCCTCATCCAGATTATCATCTAGTTAAAAATGTCTTTGGACATTTGTGCATAAACCATTACTGCATCTATTTTCTGACAGTTAATCCTCTAATTACGTCTTCCTTCACATCCTTTCCATTCAGTTTATTACATGTCATCTACACAATACTCTGTCTGTACAAGTTTTTCTAACAGCTTTCATGTACTGCTGTCTTTCAGTTGTATGCAGGGAGAAAGAAGTTCATGAGTTGTACTGTATGGCAGGAACACAAGTCAGACTTGGAAAGGGAAAGTATTCTCCTTCTAATTTTTACTCCCCATCCTCGTTATTAGCAGACTGGGATTGTTGCAACCAACAATGTTGAGAAGGATGGGAGGAAAGATGCAATAATATCTTCAAGGGTTCATCTGGGGGAAGCAAGATCTCTTCTTCAGGAAACACAGAGTTCAGATAACCCTTGGGATTATGGAGCTACAATATCTCAAAAAGGAATAAGAAATCTAATTTTTGGAAGACTGTCCTGTCATTGTGAAAGGCAAAAGATCTAAAGTGGACTGCTTCAGTAAGGGTTTTTTGTCATGATCTTTCAGGCACCAAGAATTAAGCCTCCTTCTCCCAGTAGAAAGGTAAATCCAACTTGAGGAAAAAAAAGAGAAGAGCTAGAATCCCTTCAGCCCCAGCATTAAAGCTGAGTTCTGGGATTTCTCTCTGTATT
This sequence comes from Molothrus aeneus, assembly GCF_037042795.1. Taxonomy (NCBI): domain Eukaryota; kingdom Metazoa; phylum Chordata; class Aves; order Passeriformes; family Icteridae; genus Molothrus; species Molothrus aeneus. Next base: position 34,473,904 of record NC_089651.1, on the reverse strand, counting down.
CTTTTTTTGCAGAGGCACAAGCCTTCAGAGAGAACTAGATATCTGCCTGATGGCCCAGCTGCTGAAGCTCATTTAAGTGTCTGTGTGTTAACTAACAGATGCATAAAAAGTCATGTAGATATACAACTCCCTGCTAAAACTGTTCTGCAGCACAGGTTTGTGTGACTTATCAATTCCAGTACACAGATTCTGTTCTGTTTATGAGTGATTAGTTTCAGACGGGGTAAAGACAGGCAAGCATGCTGGACCCAGATCTCTCACATTCTGGGTTAGCTTGGCACACCCTGTGAAATGCTTCACTCCCCACATTAACTGTGACCTAGCTCATGTTTACTGTCAAAAGTGCCCAGGTTGTGAGTGAACACCTGCATTCAGCTTTTCCTTCCATAAAAGTAATGAAACAAACTCTGAGCTCTGGTTACTTGTCATAATGCTGAGGGGCTCAAAGCAATTCAGGAACATTGGTTTAGACACTAACGGCTGTCACTGCCAGTTCTGTTAAACACGCCCTGTTGCAGGCAGCTGGCACTAAACATCACTATAGCCTGACTGATGTAGAAAATGTGGCCTAGAGCTACATTATAAAGACAAATGCTTTCATATAAAAGAAAGCTTAATCATTAGAGTAGAATCTGGCCTGTGAATTTGGGTTTTTTTAATCTTAGTACCATAAGAAAATTGTAAAATTGTTACATTCAGTAACATAAAGTATGATTTTTATTTCAAAATGAAATGGGAATAGAGGTAAGGAGCAACATATTTTAAACACAAGATCCAGAGACTTAAGGGTTATGCAGGGTTCCACTACTAATAGAACCTATGACTTTATATTAGGCATGTCACTCAAGTATTTAAATGTAAATTATATTTAATGGTATTTCCAAATGGTTTAATATCAAAGTTCTCTTTTGAGTATCTACAGCAATAACCACATAAGCTCTACTCAGCTTTGATACGTCAATAAAACAGTAAAGCAAAGTTTTCAGAAATAAAGGTTTAGGAGGAAAAGTAATTTGAGGAGCTGCAGGCAGATTTGTATACAAATCTTAATTAATCCTAATATATAAGCTTATAGTTTTGATATACAGTTTTCTAGTGAGGGGAAGTTAAATAAAGCGAATATATATATATATAAATTACAAAAATTTTTCAAATTTTGAATAACACAGCCTAAACTATCATGGTTTAGGAACAGTATTCCCCTATTTAGACTCCCACTTAAAAGAAAACCACAAACTATTCCCATCCCCATCCTGTGAAAGACAAAATGCAGAGATCATGGGTTGAGATAAGCACAATTTACTGGAAACAGCAATGAGATAAGAAAAATAAGCAGTAAGGGCTTATTAAATCTATACTGATTAACAAAGTATACAAAGGAGAGGGTGATTGACAAGCAAAATTCTTATTAGGGCACTCTGGCAACAATATACAATGGCTGATGAGTTTCCCCCTCCCACCATGCTTTTCTCAACCCCAAGCCATGCCCCTCTCCCAGGAAGGTGCCCCCCAAGGATGATGTACCTCCTATAGAATAACTCCCCAGTCATGCCCATATGGCTCCAGGCTCTGCCCTCTCACAGCTACAGCAAAAATTTAACACTGTCCTGACCGAACCAGGACAAGCCCAATAAGCAAAAAAGTACACAATTATTTTAATGCTTGTGCTTCATTAGTTCACAAATATAGATGTGTTGACACACATTCACACACATAAATCTAGGCTTTCAAGTCATTTCTTATTACCTTAAGAAAATGTTCTTCTGTTCAGTCTAATTTTTTGAAGAAACACTGATTAATATAGTCAGTGGAGAATCAAACAGATTTAGCTTCTTGCAAAAGAATTGCTATAACCAATATCTTTTTCAAGTTCTCTCTGCTGCTGCTTCAGCTGTCAAAGTCAGTGGTGCACTGCAGCATTGAAGGTAATTTCCATTTCGTTGTAAAAGCTGTTTTTCTCAATTTTTTTGGCTTCTTTGTCTTTTGCCTTTTTTGTCTTTCTACTTGCCCCCTATCCATCTAATACCATTCAGATGTCATTGGCACACTACGTTTACCACACCCCGGTGATTCCTATCCACCTATATGACATGCCTGTAGCACAAATGCTGATGATGCATTATATGCCCAGCACTTTTTGTCGCAGTGACATTCCTCAGCAAAGTACTGCCTAGGGGCAGCTGCTGGTTCAGAATCACTCTCTTAAGCAGCAATTACTCAGTTCGATTAGATGTTGATGATAAGCTATTAAAAACCACTCATGCAGAACCTTTTATTTACCAACAATCATGACATTCTTTTTTTCTTTCTGCCATCTAAAAAATCTAATCCAGAACAAAACAACCCAAACAAACAAACAAAACCCAAACAAAAAGACAAAGGAAAGCCAAACCAAACAAAAATTGACAGGTTCTCAGAGTACTTGGGTTAGTTAATGGATGTAAATACATCTGAATTAGCCATAGTGTTTCAAATACAAATGCGCAGAGAAAATGAAAGAGGGAAAGAGAGAAAATAGCTGTATTCAGAAAGTCAGATTCTCTAAATAGCTTGGGTCTTGTGTTTTCAAATTAGTTTGGGAAAGGAAGGAAGACAGAATGCATGCAAATCTTATATTGATGCATTAGCAAGATATCAAAGAGTCTAAACAGAATTCTGGTGGGCAAGGTAAAACTTAAAAACAGACCAAAAAAACACCTGAGGTATTTAACTAGTACCACTCCGTGTGTTACATATATCTGTGTTAAAGTCGAGGAGAACCTCAAATAACCATTCTTTTTCATAGAGACAGCATTCAGAAGTACCTCTCTTGATTTATTGATGTGTGAACTGGAATAAATGAAAAATTTCAATTAATTACAGAATCCTATATCTTTAAAATGAAAGAAAAAAAAAAGAGAGAGACAAAGGAAAATGCTGCAGATCTATAAAGTGATATGATATTTAAATCTGTCTATCTTACAGATATAACAGAAAGAAAGGGCCATAACATTGACAAATAAATTTTAGCTATATGGCACTACATAAAACTCAGGGCTCAGTAACCATTCAATATGTTATCAAACATGAAATTAATGTAAAGAAATATTTGTTCTCAAGTGAAGCAAATTAGTAAGACCCTAAAAGCTGCTAGTTTATTGCAGGCCACTTCAAGCTAAAATTGTCAATAAATAACCAGTGTTTTAAAACCATGAGTATATACTATTAGGACTTCAGATACATAAAGTTCTCCCAGTCATTGCAAAATGCCCTGCTTATTTAATCTGTAATCCATTGACTTGACCTAATTATGTGTATCAGATAAAAATGTGTTCTCACTGTAGGCTAAAATCCCCCAGTGTTATGTGTTGAACAATACATGAAGTAAAATACAACAGGTTTTTGCAGGGCTAATTCTTTTATGTTGGAATTTCATGGCTCCAAAATTTCATGGCTCCTAAAAGAGAAAGAAGGGAAAGAGTTACCATACAATCAATAGCCTCCTGGAATGGAAATTAATAATACTAACAGTAACAATAGCAACCACAATGATAATAATAACAAATGATTAATTAATAATAATATATAAATAGTATTATAATAATAGAAGGGATGCCATTTGAATTAGGTAACACTTTCATAAGTATATCTTTTTGAGTTAAAGCTAATTAGCTCAGTAAAGGTGTGAATCAGTTCCTTAATAATTGTAGTTTTATGCCCAGTGTGTAATTGTGCAGTGCAGCAAATTTGAGGAAGAAGATTACACAAACAAATGAAATATCTGAAAGGTGGATATTGCAAGGTTAATTTCAAGGGTGTGAGAGTAAATTCATTCTTGAGTTTCAAACCTTTGAAACAAAGTGATCCTGAATTGAAGTCCATATCCTCTTTTATGGATATTTACAGAAGCCATTCATAAAATACTTCAGCTTTCAGGTAAGCCATTTTGCCATCTAAACATCAGTATCTGCTTTGATTCCCCCTGTCCTATTTGTAGCCTGATTACAAGACAGACTAGCTGCTCTGCCAAGTGGAAGAAAGGAAAACCATTACTGAAATGTCACTCTGACCCCTTTCAAAGAATCAAAGACTTTTCAAAGAATCAGGTCTCCAAGTAAATCCTAAGATGCTCAGCTTTTGATTAAAGCAGTTTTTTTCCTCCTCTTGAAAGAGCTGGAGCCATAGCAGAAATAATGAACTGCTCCTGCTACTGTGCATCAGCCATACACAGTAGTTTTGTGCTGGATACTGTCAGTAGAAATGATCTGATTATAAAAGCTTTATCAGACAATTCATTGTTCTTATCTTTTTTATATGTATATGGGTGAGATATTAACAGACCACAGGGAGAAGAAAGCTGGACCACATGAAGTCAGACAGTGTCACAGGCGGATTGTATGGAAAGGAATTAATTGATATATATATATATATGGAATTCATAGTAGAATCATAAGGACAGAGCACTTTCCCGAAAGATTAGAAATCAATGGGTTTTACAGATTCAGCTGCAGGTATAATTTTTTTTTTCTCACTGGAAAGTATGAAAGAAAAATATTTACATCTAAAATTAATTACAGCCTTTAAATGAGACAGAACTCATATTTTCCATTGTTCTAGAAACTAGAAGAATTTAAATCAGAATACTCTAAATTTAGAATTAAATTACCAATGTTTTTTCTATATACAGGAGAAAATGAGCAAAGGTTTTCTTAGCTGTCTATTTTTCATTTCTTTAATTTACTATTTAATGATGCAGGCAGTCAGATTAATTACAGATAATAATTATTTTCTAAACTAAATCCATCATTTTATTTTTTTAGGCAAAGATTGCTTAAAAATATGATTTATTGTCTATCTTAATAAACTTGTAATTTATTGGCTTTGTATTTTCCTAAAATTTGCATAGGAAAAAAACCTAATATGGAATATACAAGGAAATAAATTGATTGTAGGTCCACAACACCTAATCATTTTTAAAAAACCCATAAATTTAAATGTGATTTGGTACTGTAATCATGAAAAAAAAAAGGAAGATTGATCTAAATAATAACAAAGTGCTAATTTCTGATGCACTACTTTTAGTTCAAGTTAATCAAAATTATAAGAAACAAGACATTGGGGTACCTTTTGGATGGTTTTGGAATATGAGTAGGTAACTCAATAGTAAAATGATCAGCAGACTCTTGGTCTACAGAGAGGTGTCCAAGATTTCCAGTGTTGCCTGCTCCAGCAGCAGCAGCGTGCGCAGTGCCTCTCGCTGGCGCTCCTTGGCATTTCCCTGCTGTAGGCAGACATGCACTGCAGAGCCAGCAGGCTCTGGAGAACCTGATGGCTCTCTGATGGAGCCAGAACAGGGGAAAACTACAGCCAGAGTGTTCAGATGGATAAAGAGTGGAAAAGGACAGGTTTTGCACAAAGTTATGCACAACTCAGTAAACTGCAACCCCTCAGCAATACTGCCTTGTTAGGGGAAACAGAGGAATGTGACTAAATGAACTTTACATCATCATAACTATGCAACAAATACTTTCAGAGCATAAAGATCTGACAGTCTATCTGAAATATTAATATCTGCTGCCAGAAGAAAGAGATATAATCTTCCAAGATTTTTCATCAATACAGTTTAACATTATATTTGATGCTTCAAGCTGTTTTTTGCAAGAAAATGCTTGGAATTGTGACAAAATGCTTATTTAAGGAAAAGGTCATCATGCTACATTGGAGTGAAAAATCATCTACTTGATAAAATTCAGCTTCAAAGGGTTTTGAAACAGAACTACCTAAATATATTTTTTAAAAAATAATAACAAAAAAGAGTAGCTTAGTCAGATTGTAATTTGTACCACCAGCACCTCTATGGCTAATAGAATGTAAACTGAAATATATAGAATAGTAATGAGAAATTTCTGTATATAGCTCCTCTGGGTAAAATCTTTCCTTAAAACTTAAATACATATCTTTAGCTTTATCTCATGCTAGATTGGCAGTGAATATCAATCTTCAGGGTAGTAAAACTGAAACTCAGCCTATCCTCAGGACCCTAGTCAGCTGTCTTGCTGCCAGTAATTGCAACTTATGGCAATAAACACTTATCTTAGAAGTTTTGTGTGCAGGAACAAACATTTTTTACAGTTATTGCTTCTACTATATTAGAAAACTACTTAGAAGCATAGAATTTGCATGCAATGCAATACAGCTAATGCTTGTTCCTTGTACTTTGCAGTTCAACTTTCTTAAAAGGGTATTTTTCTGTGGGTTTGCATAAACTTCAGCATTTTGGAAAGGAGAAGACTGTGAGATATCAAATTTCCAGTTATACCATATTAACTAAAATGGAAAATACAGCCTGGGGTTTTTTAGCAAATATAGTTTCTGGGCTTGGATTTAAAATACAAGCTTAAATGTCTGGCCACAAGTAGAAGCAGGAAAATTAAAATTTAAGAAATGTGTTTTTATTAGGATGATGAGGATAATCGAGAGAGAGAGAGTAATTTTCTTCTGTTTAGGATAGGTCAGGGAAACAGCTCATCTGCCAAGGAAGCTGTAAGCCTTTCTGAATAAAAAGCAGGAAAATTGCTTGTATTCCCCCAGGATAACTCTAAATCTACAGAAGATGCTTAAGGCAGCTGAAGTACAGCTTTGTGTAACATTACAAATAATCTGAATAGTCTGTTAAAGACAGTCAAGAAAGAAATTGGGGGAAAATTTACAGCTCATCGCAAAGAATTTGAGTACTTGAAATCTGAAAAAGAAGTTTAAGGCACAGAACCAGCAGTGTAAGGCTCAGCACTATGCCCTGGCAGATGTTTTGCATTTGCTACCTGTGATACAGTAAGTTCAGGCAGGAAGAGTTAACTGATGTATAACAGCAAGCAGTATTTGAACAGGGGAGTTAGGCCAGTGAAAGGGAGCTCAAATAAAGTTAATGACAGGAAAAAAATTAAATGTAAATACCACCAATTGAGTAAGATCATTTGATCCTTCATTTCAAATGGTATCAAGATATGTTGAGATAGAGGTTTTGACCTTGGGTTTGGGATAGGTTCCCAGAGTGCCCGGCAGTCCACTCCTAGCACATCTGTACTCTTCCTTCCATGTTCCCACTGGAAAGGAGTTAGCACAGCTGAATAGGACCCATGCTATCAGCTTTGGTGGTCCTGAATGTAAAAGAGTATAATAAATTATCAAGGAGTTACCATGACAGTTGACCCAGGCTGAGATCCAGTCAAGGCAGTGTCCCAGTCCTTCAGAACCCTGACCGGTGGTATGGAGTAGTGCAGACAGGAGTCCACCATCCTAAAAACACAAGAAGACTTATTTCAAATTAGGTCATTTTGAGAGCATCTGTTACTTTCTTAAATTGGACAGTAATGTAGGCAGTATTTAAAGTCTTGTTGCGGGAAATAACAGGTCTGGCTCCCAGTGACAACTTCATTGAACTCCCAAACTAAGTTGTTTTGCTCAGACTAGAAACTCAAAGAGGGACTTGGCAGTGTTTAAGAATATAGAAGCTACAGTAATTTCTAAGTTTATACAATTTTCTGATTAGGACTTTCAGAATTAATGATTGAAACACTCACTCCCCTCTTGCTGGTCTGAATACATCACAGTAGCTATTCAATGAATGGATACAGGGAAAAACATTTACATTGATCTACTCAACTGTTGATAGATTTTTAAAATTTGGCCGCATTGTGGTCTCTTTGGTGGTGAGATAAAGTCAGCTTTGGTACTGTTGTGATCAGTCACACCCTACACAAGAGTTTCATGGGACATCATCCTTACTCATGTCCTTCCACTCTTTTGTCAGTATCACACTGGAGCAAATTGTAAGACACATAACTAGTCCCAGAAGTAATAGTGAATAAAAAAGTATTGTTGCCATATCTCAGTTTGCAAGTAGACATCAACTTCTGAATCTAGTTATTAGCAGGGAGTAGGTAATACCATATATGCAAACTTTGATGGTCAGTTTCTGTGCCATTTGTTGTCACCACAAATTGGTGATGTTTTTATATATTCTGACAGTGATACCTACCAAATATGTTTCACACACATGGATAAGTGAATTGGTAATTACTGAAATCAAAGATGTATATATTAGGACTTAACTTATAAATGCACATCTTGCTGTTAATGAATAGCAGGGATTCAACATTTAGAAAACCTAATTTTATACACTTGAATTTAGGAATACAGTAGTGGCAATAAAGCACAATTTTCTAACAAAATTTATGTACAGTAAATTTGCACAGCCTTGGAATTAACTTCTGCCTTCCTTTATGTAGTACTTTAGTGTTCACACTTAAATTGAGAGTTGGAAAAAAAATACTGTATGTTATACAGCCTACCCAAATAAAGATTGTAAGGTGAAATGCAAATCATAGCTATTGAAAAACTACTTTTCAGTGTCTGCAATATATAACATGATCTCCAATACAGTACTTGGCATTTTAGTAGTTTTAAAAAAAGCTGCATTTCCTCATCCATAAGGAGGTATAATCACTAGTACAGCAAAATATATTCAAGTCCAGGATATTTAATGACTAGCAAATTTACCTCCTTAAAGGGCAGGTGTGGAAGTTAGTGTTCACTGTAAAAGTCTAAGTCTTTCACAGTAGTTTAGTCTTTCACAGTCCTGGCATGAGAACTACAAAAGTAGCCAACCTTTAGATTGTAAACGCAATAGCTTAACAAGGAAAGCTTGTGGATATTACTGAATAATTTCTGCACTCACAATTTATGAGACATGGAATCTTTTAGGTGGTGCAACTAAGGTTTATAGCAAAATATGAACCAGCAAAATAACTGAAGTGGCAGGTCTTGCTAAGCAAAAAGACAAGAAATTTCAAAGAAAACTTGGAGACTTCCTTTTATCTTTGGAATTCTCAGGAACCTGATTATAGATATGTGATTCTGACAAATCTGATCCTGTCCTAGATAGCCTTCAAAAAGGAGCAGAAAACCATAGGAACTAGAACTAAGACTAGCTGAAGTCATACAAGACACCCTACCATAACAGAAAGTTTATCAAGGAGATGAAGCCATCTTGCCAAGTGGGAAGTCTTGAGTTATTGCAAAGAACAGAACTAAGTTATTAAAAGAAATAAGTATTCTAATCACAAAAAAAAAAAATAGAATGTAAATGTAAATGTTGTAAATGTTGCATGAATACCTTCAGAATACTCTTCTTCTGTCAAAAATTATTGAGATCATGAGGGCTTGACAGCTAAGGCATTTAGATTGCCTCACCAGAGACAGTTGTTGCCTTAGGAGACCTATCACCACATTTATACACTGAGTGATCAAGCTGGAATAAATGTAGGTATTCATATATATTTTTAAAATTAAGGGCTTGATGGAAAACACACAGGTAGCCAGTTTCTTAAAGCAGATCCCTATGATGGAATAAATATACAAGTTCCACAGCACTTTTTGAAAATCTACAGTGGTCTTCCAAACAGAATGAATTACATTATGGGAACCGATTATATGCATGAGTTTCTCGTATTTTGGTGGCTGCCACATAGATATACTAAGACTTAGGGAGTTGTAGTTGTTCATTCTGGAGATGACAAGGCTCTAGGGAGACCTTATAGTAACCTTCTGGTACCTAAAAGTGGCTTATAAAAAAGAGGTAGAGAGATGTTTACACAGACAAAATAGACACCAAGGGGTAATGGTTTTTACCTATAAGAGGAGAGATGTATGTTAGATGTTAGGAAGAAATTCTTTACTATGAGAATGGTGAGACAATGGAGGAGGTTACCCAGAGAAGTGTTATACCCCATCCCTGGAAATGTTCAAGGTCAGGTAGGCTGGGATCCTGAGCAAACTGGGTGGAATCTGGTGGTACCATTCAAACCAAGCCATTTTAAGATTCTATGAATCTTGGTATTCTATCCTAATGTAAGAACATTACATACACCATAAATAGGATGGGGAAAAATAATTGAAGTGGTGTTGCTATGCTGGTATAACTTTGGTGCATTAACAAAGACTTGTTTTTAAAATCATGAGTGGGTTCCTAAGTTAGAAGACGTCCTTTTAATTTTTTTCTTAATATCATCTTCCTTCATATTTAGCACCAGTTTTCTCAAATTAATGCAAATCTGCTTCATCTGAGTTTCATAGTCTTTCGTTCCAAATATGATTCCTCCTCAAAAAGCTGCTTGGGACTCATTGCCCTACAGTGCTGGTGCCTTGGTAAATATGGCAAGTGCTCTAGTGTCTGGCACCTGGTATGTTTCTGAGTGATTCAGTCCTGCCTACCTCAAAAGAACATTCACTTTCATGATTGCCTCAGATTCTACAGCTGTGGCCTGATTGCCTGCAGATAGATACATTGACATTCTTTCTCAGTAAACCAGTTGTTGGCCTTCTTATTAAATCTACATAATTATTCAGCTTGCTATTCCACGATATTTTTGGGAAACAGTGTACCGAACTCCTAATATTATCTATCAATATACACAGTGGAATTCTGTATAGAAATATTTAAAATATTCTGTATACTGCTAACCTTCAAGACAAGAATCAGGTTGCTTTCTTCAGTTTAATTACTCTGCATAAGAAAACAGATGTTTTCCATGTTTTCTTAAGTTTTTTTATTCCTTCTTCATGCCCAGATAGAAAATCAGCTGTTAGATTAAAAATTGTCCTAATTTTTATCTTAGATGTTGATCATAAAAATGTTGGATGAATTTTTTTGAAGCTCAGTTCATGTATTCTCTTTTACGAAAATTAAATTAATATTTATTTAGAAAATAGTAACAGCAATATCCTTATATTTAGTTCAACCTGCTTATTATTTTATGTACCAAATGTAATAACAGGATTAATATAAAATTATGATTTTTGGGACCCACTGAATAACTACTCATAAATGGAAATCAGCTCCAAGCCTATTAAACCTAGTACTCCAAATCTCCATATTGTATTTTTTTATTTAGAGCTATCCTGGTATTTACATTATGGTTCCAATTAACCCTACTTTTAAATAGTTGCTTTAACCTAGATCAAAGTATTCATTTGCTTTTCTAAAGGCCAATTATTATTGAGTAGTTTAAAATAGTACTGTAACTTTACAAGACTGAACTCCATATGACCTTACCATAGGCATATGGTCACAATAATAAAAAAATAAATATTAAAAAGAAAGTATTTTTAACATGCAGCTGTTTCATTTCAATCTTTTCCATTCAGTAATTCCTTCTCTCCCTGAATTTACAGTATGTTAAACCTCATTAATAAACCATAAGTATAATGTTAACTTGGCTTCCTTATATCTTAAAGAAAGTTTGAAAATTAGGAATAAAATGCGACAAATGAAAATAAAACATTTTCAGCTAGTCCAATGTAAAAATACGCCAAGTTCTCTGGCAAGATCCTAATAGATAGGTCTTCTGGGAATACTTCTGTAATGTTAACTTTAAAAATGTTGGAATTAAAAATTGTTGGAATTAATCTTGAATTATTTTATTGAATAGGATATTTCAAAAAAGGGTAGGGCTTTTTCACATTTTTTCTTTTAGCTGATATTTCCTTTCTTATTGTTGCAGCAGACTATTGGGACTGTGTATTTCGGGTAGTAATATGCTAAAAGGTAAGTATTATTGAGTGTAAATAAGTTGCCTGCCTGGAAAGGGGGTTAAGATGCTAATAATACCTTATCTGTTCAGTAAAGTATACTTATGTAAGTTACAAGAACTGTGTAAAGGGTACAGAAAATCTTTGTAGTTGTTTCTATATCTCTAAAGTTGCAATAAAAGTCTATTGTGTGAGAGAGTTTGTAGAGCAGTAGCTTCACTGGAAAAAGACATTGATTGGCTTTCAAAACATTGCCCTCAATAAATATTGTCCTTGTACAAACTCTTCTTTTCCTGATTTAGCAAGTTATTTATGGTACATAATTCCTTATCTGTATATCTGTGTTACAGTCCCACCATTCCTCATGAAATTAAAGAAAATAAAGCACACTGATATTGTCAACATTTCAGAATATACAATGATGAGGACTGTTGATAGAAAAAAATGCATGATTTTCTTATTACAAGAGTTATATTTTAACATAGCACCAAGGTATGAACTCAAAAATACCTAGGGTAGAATTTAAAATTAGGGAGTAGTTTTCCTTTAAAATATATGAAGAGGAATATGAATTTATGGAATGTAATTCATCCTGCCCTAAGGTATGCAATTAAATTGCTTCCAAAAGTATTTATCTCTCTCTGTTGACTATAAATTGGAACTTTATAGACTAATTTGCATGCAGAAGACTAATAGAAATCTAAAGTTAGGTAAAATTAATTCCAGACCTCCCATCTAGTTCCATTATAAGATATGGAAACTAGAATTATTAAAGTCTGTGTGTTTAGCAATTTAGCATATAAAAGGTGCACTCTATGCCTCAAAAACTGAGTGATTCTTTGCTAGGTGTCTGTAAGTAGAGTTTTTAGCCAATAATTAATTTCTCCATAATGAAATATTTAAGGTAATCTTTAATGTTCCTTTGAATGAAACCATTCTATGATATTAAGATTTTATGAAACATAAATATATATATATATATATGTGTGGAGAAAAATCATGTGAATGTCAGGAGTATCCAGAGCACCTCAATGAGACTGAGATAGGGTTAGTATCCAGAGTAGGAAATGTCATAAATGGGATTGAATATTTCAGCAGTACAAAGATGATCAGACTTCAGACCTTTGCCTATGGGGAGATGAAAATATTTTTCTTTCTTATATTGACTGTGAGGATACTTGAAAATCATCTAATCTCTGGCAGAATCCATTGCTTCACAGGTGTTTCAGGAAGCCAAGAGAACAAACTCATTTAAATAATGGTAGCCTTTTTGAAAAACCCTACCTGTCCTAGAAAGTGGGCTGTTAACCAGCATCTCTACCTGTACCTAAATTCTCATTATTAATCTTTTGACAAATCAAATTGAAGCCTAAGTGTTAATGTCAGGATATACAAGAAGTTTCTTAGTGGAAGAGATTTTCCTTCAAGTATTTTTACATCCTTTTTTCATAGAAACATGATTTTAATTGTGTCACAAATCCATCCTAGAAATAAATTTCTGATTTTAATTAGTGTGATGTACCAGAGAATAATATGTACTAGGATATAACCCTCAAAACCTGAAATGAGAATTTTTTTTTTCTATGCACATGCTGTTGCTCAAACAGAAAGTGTGAGGCTGATGTAAATTTTACTGGGTGATGGTGGTTCCATGACCTACATTTTACGTGAGATGAGACAATTGTCTCACTCTGCTCTGAAGTCACTTGCATCAATCTCTTATCAGTAAACCTTTTAAGGATAGTCAAAAAGCATTGTGCTATATTTTGAATTTTTACTACTTCAGATAAAGTGCATTTGTATTTACACCATCTTTTTATTTTCAGATGCAATCTATTTCCTTTGTGGACATGGTTACATATAGAAAGCACTATTAAATACTGATTTAAAATGAATCGTACAAAGTCATGACTCTCTATGGTTTGTATATTAAATTTACACACACTAGTGTTGTGGTTATATTATCAGAACTGCATATATTGTACATTGTACAATGATGTGTTCATTCATACAGACAAAGGTCTGACATTCTATCACAAATATATACAAAGAAGTACTGGAAAGAATGACCTTAGATAACTTTTAGCGAAACTGACGTTAATATGCTCATTTTCAATGTTCTACGGAACTTGTATTCTATCCAGTTTTGTTCAGAACATACAAATAAATGGCATGCAAAATTCAATTCCAGATCTAGGATCATTGGTCTATAGCACACAAATTGCAGCTCCAGTACTGTGTGAGCTGTGTGCTAATGTTGAAGTGCAGAATCTCCATGACATGCTGTATATGTGTAACAATATGTAGTCTGTGTTTCTCAGGTTGAAATGGTTGCCTACACAACATCAATAAAATAAATTTACTTTTTCTCCTTTTCCTAGTTGTCATCTCTCTGGATTGAATACACTTAATATAACATAAGTAGAGCATTAAAATTCTTTGTTTCCTCATTCGGTAATCAATGAACCAACGAAAGAGTAGAGAAATCTTTGGATTTCTTATCTTTGCCTTTTGATTTTTTCTTCAGATCTTCAGTATACAAGATGCTTTGTTCATTTATCTGTTAGTGTTCATCATTCTTAAAAATATTCCTGTTAAAATTCAAAAAGACAATGCTTTTCAAAAGAAATGCTAACATCACAGTATGTGATTCAGAGATTCTGTGTTTACTCACAATACTGGTAACTTTGATATCACTTTTATGTGGTTACCAAGGTGAGCCATTGGAATGTGTTTTGCAATTTTTGGAAGAGAAAGGACCTAGGTATACCTCTAAAACACAGAATGTCCATCTCACTTGACAACTGCAAAGAAAAATGTAATGACTGTAAACTGCTTCATTATGAATTTGAAATTTTGCATTTTTGTAAGAATGAGGGTTTCATATGTTTTGCTTCCTGATCATTTATTACCTGATTTAAACTTCTATTGCAAACAATAATAAAGCTTTCTATTTAATATGGCTACTGTTGAAACCTGAACCTGCACAAGTCACATTATTTACTATAGTAAAGAAAGACCAACTGGATATACAAGTAAAACTACAAAACCATTTTAGCCTAAATCTATTTCAGAATTTAATTTTCAGAAAGCAAGCATAGCATTATTTTTACTATTGTATCAAAATTTTTTTGAATGTGTGAATGATAAAAGATATGTCTCACTGACACATAGGGATGTTTATTTCTGATGAAAATTATCTCAAGAGGGAAAGAAAATCCTTTTACAAGGGAAGTAAAAGCTATGTTAGCAGCAAAAGTATGTGACAACTATTTGGACCAGCAAATCAACACATTATTCTAGATATTTCAAAAAATATTTCTCAGCTTGATTTGTAGTCACTGCTGGTAGCTAAAAAATTATATTTATTATGTATGTCCAATATTTTAAAAAGAACTCACAATATTTGAATATTAATTTGTATCATAGAATCATAGAATATTCTGAGCTCTAAGGGAACCACAAGGATTGTCAAACTCCAGCTCCTGGTCCTGCACGTGATACCCCAAGAGTCACAGCTTGTGCCTGAGAGCATTGTCCAAATGCCTCTTGAACTCTGGCAGGCTGATACTGGGACCATTCCCCTTCATCTTCTCTATATCAATGTGGATTGTGTTGGGAAGTTCAAATAAAATTATAATATCCTCACATGTGATCCCTAAGTTTGATTTTGTTTTTGTTTGCGTGTGTGTTTTTTCTTATTTTCTCTCAGAATTAGTTTCCAACATTCATGTCAACAAATTAGTGCTAGTATCTGATTCCTTACTTCATGACATATCAAAATTCTTTAGACAAAAATCATTGAACTACCAAGAGGTCTCAAAACTTTGACCTATGATTTGTGTTTTCAGTTGGGTGAAGTGACTGGCTTTGAAAGTAATATCACTATGAAGAATATATATGAAGGAGTATAAAGAGTACATTAGCAAAAGTTGAAATATTTGCTTCTTGAGATTTTTAAACAGATTAGACAGCTAACCCCTTCCCTTTCCAACAAATTTCCCTTTCCAACAAATGTTTAAATGCTTTTGCTATTGCAAAATCTGCTCTATAGATAACAATAGTTCTGACTGTCAAAATTCAAGTAAAACTCAAACTTATATAATTTAGAATATATATATCTAAGAAATCTTTATTTGGAGTCCAATGTTCTCACATCAACTTCTTTTGCAAAACACTCTAATATATTCCACTGGCATATACTCAAACTGCATTTTCAAGACTTTCACATAGTTTTAAAACTCAAGGCCAAGTAAGGCTCTTGCTTATTAAGAGTGTTTATTAAGGCTCTTGCTTATTAAGAGTGGAAGTGAAAAGAAAGAAAAAAGTTTCTAATGAAAGCTCACAGTCCAGTTAAAGATGTTTTATTTAAAAATGAATTTAAATGCATAATTTCATAAACAGTTTTTTGCAGAGGGCTTAGAGATTGTGAAAACTTCAGCAATCATGAAATGCCTAGGGACAGTTGACAAGTGCAAAAAAAATTGGGATGATAGACATAGATACATTATTTAGGAGGATTAAACATTTGGAGAAAATTACCATAAATTACAGTAACATACTAAAAAAGCATATTGTAACTATGGAACTTCTGTCACTGGATGCTCAATATTAAGTCAAAGACAATAGAAATGTCATAAGCACAGTTGACTTTTAGACAGGAGAACGAGATGAGCGATGTCCTAAAGTCATTTTTGTATCATAATTCTGCCTTAGTCTGACTAAAAATAAAGTTCTCACATGGTTTGAGATGACAATTTTTTTTAAGTGACTTATGGTTTTCAGCAGCATTGACTGCAGAATGATATTTTCACTACTGTTTAATCTTGCTCTCTAAGAAAATTTGACCTTTATGCTAATCACATTGTCGGTATTCAGTATTACCTGATGGCTTGCTCTTACCTGTTGAATAGATATGAGCAGCAGACAAACTATATATACATTACATTTAGTTCAAGTAGATTAATATTTAACCTATTGTCCCCAGGGGATGTTAGATACACCAGAGTGAAAAAACCATGCATATATAGTGCTGGATGAAATAGTTGTTCTACATACCTGCTTGCTATATTTTCAGAAAACAGTTATTTCTAGGTAAGCAATTTTTTGGGATTGCTGTATTGAATCTCCATGGACCACTACTGGGCATGAACAACAGACACCTGTCAGAAACATGCAGCTTTTTCTATGCTGGTGTTTGCTTTGTAATGTTTAGCTCAGTATCAGTTTTGCTTGGTCCATAGCTTCTTCAACAGCCTGGCATGAAGCACAGCAGACTAAAACTTTTAGAAAAAAGTAGTAGAATCATGGAATTTATGAGAATTTGTTCGTGATTATTACTCCTCATATGCTTTAAGATTTCCTTGAGCTTTTTTTTAAGATCAAAGAGATTATTTTCACAAGAGAACATATTATGATAAAGAAATTTCTAAGCTAAAGGGACCCTTATGTAAAAAGGCTGGGATGAGTATGGAATTAAATGCTGAATTTTAGTGATAATTTTTAGCAATTAGACAGTGATATTTTGCTAAAAATTGGCACTCCTTATACTGTTCACTAAAAAGACAAAATTTTACATTCCTTATGGAAATTCCATATTGTAGCTCCTGAATCATAAAGTTCCTCATAAACATATGACCAAATAAAGCTCTAAACTAGTTAATACAATGTACTGTAGTTGGACAGCAGAGGACACGTAAAGATACGAAAAAGATATCTGAACTGGCACTTCATTTCTAACCAGCTTAAATAAGTACTGTAATAAGATTAAATAGCTTGCTCAATGCATTCAATCTGTGTCCTGTCTTTGATAAATTGTTAAAGAGATCCATGAAAAGTCAAAGTCTAGACCATAAAATGTCTTATTATAAATACTGTCCATTTAGAAGCATGATCAGTTCTTGAGTAGAAGGAACATAGCACCTTGGCTTGCTGGGTAGAAAGTAGCTTTTCCCTAAAGAGCATTTGTGTGTACATATACATAAGGCCATTAATAAAAAAACTTTGCCTTATTTTGGTGGTCTGTATAGTTTTTCTAGTGTTACATAGCAAAAGATAGCATAGTGAATTTACTGGTTCAATATCCTTCAGGAATCGCTTCTTAAAATGTGTAGTCAATTTGAATATAAGAAGAAGAGTATCTTTCCACAATAAAACTATATTTATATATACATTTAATATTCTGATTAGGTAATGGCTTTTTCAGTCCTTAATTATAAATGTGAAGGAATTCATATAGACATCTGCTGACGTGTTTTGATAACTTTTTCCAGGCTATTTTCTTTGATTTTTTTGCTGTAATATTTAAGGACTCCACGGCAACAAAAAGCCCCACATATCTTGATTTCACATAGTAAACAGATCTATTTTGTGAAATGTGTGCTTTCTGTCTCAAAACCATAACATTAGAACAACTCCTTTAGTTTGAAAAACTTAGGAAGCAAAAGACTTGACACAGTTTATCTTCTAATTATTTCTCTTAAGCTTCTTATGTGTCAAAATTTGTAGAGTCTTTGAAAAATAGTTTTTTTTTTTTATGGTCTTTTTTCCTAGATAAATTTTACTTCTAAATAATATCACCTATAACTGTGAGTATCATCTGCTTACTGTTGTCCAAACTATGCAGCTGGTAAATCAGTGGGAAGGATAATAATCTCAATCCAAAGGAATAAATACAGAGATCTGAATTTCAAATTCAGATTGATTCAATACAAAGTACTGCTTTCTTTTCCTTACTAACTACTTAACTGTGACACTATTTTAGATTATCTAACATGCCATTTAGTAATAGAGCATCTGAGGATTAGAATTAAAATCTTATCACTAAAATACAAAATGTATGATGAGAAAATACATTGTGGAATAGAAAAGAAGAATTTTTATAAGATTCCCTTTTTCATTCTTTGACTAAAGTCTGACACCTCCTGATTTCTAACTGATTGAATCAGGTCCTTTATGTTCAGGTGTCATCTTTTATTTGTATTCCCCAAGGCCTCTTGTATTCTTAAATCGTGTCTTGCTTTCTGCAGTTTTATTACACTCATTCAGCTCTGAAGTACAAATAATTAGTTGTCTCATTTGTAGGATTTGTGGTCTTTATTTTTGTCGTGGTCTTAAGCCCAGCTGGAGATGAAACACCACAAAACCACTTGCTCAACCTCCCTTCTCTTCTTTCCACCCTTTGGAATAGGGAGGAGAATTGAAGTAAAATTTGTATGTTGAGATAAGAGCAGTTTAATAATTTAAAGCAAAGTAAAATGCAATAATAACGCAATAATAATGTTAAATAATAATTGATAATAATTATAATAATGAATAATAAGAATAATAATGGATAATAACACTTATAGTATAAAGTAAAACCCAAGTGATATACAAAGCAATTGTTCACCACATGCTGACCAGTGCCTGACCCACCCTTCCCAAACCTTCCAGGTAATTCTCCCCAGTTTGATGTTTTGTGGTGTGGAATATCCCTTCAGTCAGTTCAGGTGACTGTCCTAGCTATGCCCCCTCCCAGTCTCTTTTGCAAACCTCTTCACTGGCAGAGCACAAGACAAGGAGAAAAAGTCCTTGACTTAGGATAAATAAATTCTATCAAAAAAACTAAACTAAACACAATACTGTAGCAGGTACTGAGAAGAAACTAACTCTACCCCAGCTGAAACCAGGACAGTTTAACTGTTAGTTATTTAAATGATCATAATACACAGCTTTGGACTCTCCAGTATCTTTATTTCCTTTTTCGTGTGTTATCTATCTTAAATCAGTCCAGAAATCAAGACTTACCTTCACTTAAGGTAACAGAAAATTTTTTTAGGATTGCACAATCTAGATGGTAAATGTTATATACACAGGGGAAGCTCTTTATACTATATGTGGCATATAAATATAATTACTAAAAAGGAGAGAGACAGTATTCCCTAAGTTCTTCATTGGAGCTTTGGCACAGAGGCAATTAAATGACTCAGAGAAGGTTCTGGCTGTACTCTTAACAGCTTGGCTCAATCCTGCATACATACTTCTTATCTGTGACTGAAGGAAGACCTTTAAAAATTTTTGCTATGCTAGTAGTCTTTTTTCTTTTTTCATCAGTCTACTGTAGAAGGACTGTAGTCTGAAAAAGATGCAAATATTTCTAAAATTATCATTGCATGTTTTGTCACAAGTAACTTTTACTTCCTGAGAAATTTAGATCTCAGTAGGATCACCATTTCTGACTGTAGCAGTTACTTTTGTCAAGCTGTCCTAGAAAAATGCCCTACGATCAATAGAAAGAATAATAACAAGTAATAAGCACCCATGTTACAAACAAGTCCTAAACATAATTCCTAATTTGACATATTGACTGTATGAGTATACAACCATTTGTGAGTGAGCTAAATAAAAGCAAAAGGATGAGCCTGTTGAAGTTATATGAGAAACAGATACCTATTTGCATCCACAGAAACAACGTTAGAATGAACTGATATAAAAACATTCCAGGAATTTTTTTATCATATTTATATTTAAAATTTAGTATTAATTAATATCCATCCCACAAAGCTGATGAAATAGGATGCTTTAAAATAAGTATGCTAAATCTTTTCAGCCTCACAAAATATTTAACTTTTTTCCTCACTTTTTTACTTATTCAGCTAGCTGAAATATTTTCTTTAAAACAAATCTTCCTAGCTGATTTTTTTTTTTTAATTTTGCATTTGTTACATTTCAGGAAATATTCCTTTCTCTGTAAATAGAAGACAAAAATGTGCATCTCTGTAAAGAGTGTGAACATGTTAGCACATGCCAACATCCATGAAAGGTTACAGAATAGAAAACATTTGAGAAGGATAGTAACAGGAGAGAAAAAAACATTTAAACATAGAGTTCCCATTAAGATTATTATTTTGCTCTACTATTCATATACAGTATGCTGTATTGTTTATCATTTAAGTAGTAGCCTGAAAAGCAAAACTTGAAAATATGCATTATATATATAATTTATATGTTCTCACTTTTTAGTGAATGTGGCACTAGTATTGTTCCCTGAAGGAAATATAATCCTTTCTTTAGTATAATTATTTCATTAATTCCCTTTGAGGCCTACAGTGGCTGGAGCTGTCATGAAATGTAAGGTGGAATTTGTTGTGGAGTTTGGAATTTGGATTTCATTTCAGCAATATAATTAGAAGTTTTCACACAAAATTAGCACAGCCAAATTCATGAAGAAGTAACTTATGAAAAAAAGGCCCATGCCTTTGGTCATCTACTGCATTTATTAAACCATTAATTGCATGCAGCATTGATATAATGTTTCTTAAAGGCAATGTTGTGATGTTTTGCACTGTAAAAGTGCCTATGACCTTTGGGGAGGTATTTGGTTCTTTTCCTGAGGTGGTATCCTATCCTTGTTATTAGATTTGGCTTCTGAAGGATTGATGTTCAGCTGAAATGGGGATCACTTGCAGTCAAGTCAACAGCACTGAGGCTGACTGGCTTAGAGTAATAGCAAGATCTTTTGTACCAATCCTGCTGGTAAGGCAACAAGGTGCTGACATTCAGGAAACGCGGCAATGAATGGCAAAATGAAATTGTTTGGATGATATACACCCTGGAGGTATTGTGGTTTGTTGTATTATAAATAATGCAGTTCAAATTATCCCTCCTGTGTTTCTGCAGCGTAGTGGAGCTAATAATGTGTAACTGATGGAATTTATAATAAAAGCTTATTAAAAATGTTTGTTCAGCAATCCTATAGCCCCTTAGTTCTGACTTCTTGTGGCTGATGGTATTGCACTTACAATTCCTCACCAGCTTAAGTGTTCTCTTTTGTTTTGTAACAACACCCTCTTAACTGGTTATTTACGCCTGTTTGTTAGCAACTTGTCTTGATGAATTCAATCAAAAGGGTGTGATAATATGTGCTGAATGTTTTATACCCTTATTTAACAAGTCTTAAGACTGAAGAAGCACAAAATGAGCATCCTGTGACAAAGGGTACAAAACTACATTTCTCTCCCTAATGCTTAATGTATTTGAACTAGAGGCTTGAAGTGGTTTTGTGTCTCCATGGACACAATGAGCAATGACTTCAACTTTTGCTCAGATTCAGAAACAGCTTTCAAGATATTTGCAAAACTTTAACACTTGCCACAGTGGAACTTGCTTTGCAGGCATTCCTGAGGGCACCTCTCTTTAACAGAAGAGAATGTGCCACAAGATGGCAAAGCTGGGGAAAAAAAGCCTCTGCATTAAGTACACGCTCATGAGGGAAGTACATAGCAGTCTCAAACTATATCCATTAGAATTCAACAGCAGATTTCTCTCCCAAAATCTCACTGACATTCATCTTAAGTTGAAAGCAGTGACAGTTTTGAGAAAACTATTACCTTATTATGAAAGAAGTGTCAGTGGACTTTCAAATGCCTTCTTCTGAAACTAAGTTATGTGCAAGTAATCAAAGAAAATGTATTTCTTTTGAGTGAGTTTATGAATAGTTTTGCTGAAATTTGCTTGAAAATATTTTAAATATGTAACTGTTTTACTGCAATATACAACAATATTAAAAAGCAATTGCTCTGCTGTTGTGATTGCTTTGTATAGATGCTTTCCTAAGCTTGGATAAAAACAAATGCATGTAAATGTGAATGAAGGCTATATCTGTAAACATTTTGCTAGTTATGCATGAGGGATGAAATTACCTTTCTAACAATATGGCCACTCAGAGGAACTGAATCATTTCCTACACTACACTAATGCTCTGGAAACTAGCAAAACCAAACCAAACCCAAACCAACCCTTGCCCCCTCCCCTCCTTCAAAATAAAACAAAACACCAAAAGAGTAAAGTCCTCAGAATATTGATGTTATCAATAACAATAATTGATTGAACAATTATTCAGGAATCAAATGTAGGAATGTAGGAATCTACAATTCATTTCAAGAGTCATGTACATGTCATTTCTTCATGTCATGTACCTATGCTTCAGCAACTACAAGATCTTCAAGACCATTGCATTCCGAGTCCCATTCTACTAAACTCTCATCAGTTTTGTTAAACTGTACAACATACACACACCAAACTCAACAACAGGCTTGTGAAGGATGTCAATTGAGCCATACTGTTCTCTTACATAGCAATATAACCAGAAGGAACAAAAACATCCACATTTCCCCCCATTACTTGTTCGAAAGAAACCAAAACTTGATTTACCTTCTGTAAATGTCTCTTTAGGATGTTAAAATGAAGAAATGAGAACATTGGGAAAGCATTGGAAGGAAATCATCATCAAAACAATGAGAAATTCATTGATTTGTATTTAGTGAACAGCCTAGTTCTTTCCAGCTTATGTTACCTAACAAACACAAACTCACCAGATGGTGAATAAGAAAATCAAATAGATTATATTCAAACAAATGTAGAAACACATTGAACAGTCATATCAAGAACAGCCATAATCTTAACTTTGCCAAAATGAAAATAAATCCAGGAAGGAAAGCTCAAGATGAACTGAGTATCTATGAGAGACAGAGGCAAAGACTATAAAGGAAGAAAAATTAGATGCACAATGGAATTCAAGCCTCAGTGCTTCAAGCCAAAGACCAGGAAGCTAGCCAAAGAAGAGCACTAGAATGAAATACAAAGAAAAATAAAAGATGGGAAAAGCAAATAATAAAGCAGATAGAACACTGCAAATGTGCCTTGTACTGTGAAAGCACTGTATGAAAAGAGATATATGGCAATTGTTGGAAATACAGAAAAATCCTGAAATTTTTCATTATTTCAAAAGCTGAAAAGAAATCATACTTCATAATGTATATAAAACTTGAAGAACAAAACTGAATTTAGGACCATTAAATTTTACATAGAACAGATATTTTGAAGTTCTTGTTACAAAAAGTACTACAAATTATTTCTCAAGAATTAGTAGGAATAAATTCTAAAGGCAATCGATAGGCAACAGATACTTGTTTGACTTTACAGGCCAAGCTGAGAGAGTAGATTCATATTTTGGAATACGTTTCTGTCATATGAAATCATGAGAGTTAATGTTCTTGGGAAAAGAACATATCTGAACATAAAGACTAGCATCAAACATATCTGTTCTGTCTTTCAATCATCACTTCTAGCATCTAGAGCATAAAGAAATAGATTAAAAAGTACCATTGATATTATGGACAGATACTGGGGAAAAATAATTTTCAAAATTGAGGGCTCAGCATTATGACAATGCCTTGAAATACTAAAAGAGAAAAAAATGTTTAATATGGTAGAAGAGCTCACCAATCTCAGCAGAATTCTAATGATGCATGGAAACCTCAAAAGTGCAGTAATAGTAGGGTGAGAAAAAGTATAGATAGACTCAAAAGTTCAAAATAAAAAGTCTTGCCAACGCTGAGGTATTTCAACTCAAATATATTATACAAGAATGAGAGTTTTTAAGTGTTCTGTAGGAAAAAACACCCCTTTGGGTCAACAGCTGAAATACACCTTGCCTGCCTGGCAGCCTTTTTACATAATTCAGTTATTTAGCCAATATTCCTCATTCTGAAACCAATGCTTTGAAATATCTCTTTGAAATTTTCTCACTAGCATTAAAGGGAAATATAAATCATAAAATCATGGGAGCTGAATGGTTGTTGTATGGGAATGATCCCACAAGGATCATTCAGTCCAACTCCGGAGGCTGCACAGGCCCACCTCAAGAACCACACCATGTGTCTGGAGGTGTCTTCTTGAACTCTGGCAGGTGGTTGAAACACAGCAGCTAAAGAAATTTATCTGCATTAAAGCAGACAGAAAATCAACATTTTGTCCTTTGGGACTGTATCAATTTCTTCTTAGATGTGGTGGAAATTATATTTCAGCTCTACTTTTTATTTGACTTTTCAGTACATGAAATGCAAATAAGTAGTTTGGGAGATGGCTAAATCAATTATATCTGAGAAATCAGTTATTGTACTTCAACTCAATGTATGTTTAGACTTGGAAACTTTAGAGTTGTTTCTTGTTTTGCACTTCTTCATTTATAGTTCTAAAAATTTGCATGAAAAAGAATACTGATGATGGCTGTTAAGTTCAGTTTTTTCTGAGAAGGCCCTTAGATTTTCATGGCTGTCCCAGTCCCAAATGGAGCTGCTTTCTCTTTGGCTGAGGTTCCCTGCAGTTCCATTTGGCTGTGTGCTACAGAAGAGTTACTGGGTTTCACTTTAACAAAGACTGCATTTCAGTAGTTTAAAAAATTGATCCTTGTTGTTACAATTTATAAAAGCACTCAGATGGGGCTTTGTTAACAGCTATTGTCAATTTTTTTTAATAGTCCCACTTGTATAGAGGAGCCATCATTTCACATTATGAGCACACAAGAGTGGAGCTCAGGCAGTGGGATATGCTGTATGTTTAACACTTCAACTCTTGTGCCTCCTATCTAATCAGACAGATTTTAAAGGGCTCACACACAGTTGATACAAAGAAAGAATTTTATCTTCCAGCTGGCTTATCCTCCCAGTACTTAGCCTCTAGTTAGCTCTTGCTCTTTTTTCAGTCTCTATCCCTTTGAAAGGTTTAGAGAAAACACTTCAAAGTGCTGTTTTCAAAGATGAGCTACTCAAGATAAACTCCTCTCCAGTCTGACCCTCTCCTCATATTTCTACCTGACAAACATCCACATTCAGCTTTCTTTTCTTCAGTTTTCTGCTGTTACATGCAGTGGCCAAGCGTTATTCTCATTTTGCAGATATTCAGAATATATCAGAAAAAAAAAGAAAAGAAAAAAGGGTGAAATGATATTACATTTCTCAGACTCCTTTAAAAAATTTCCTAGTAGTTGAGTATTAGCAGTGAATGAGCAGATTGAGCAAGAGAGTTCAACTGAAGCTGCACTGCTAATGTATTAACATACAAAATAATTCACAATTTTTTCAAAATACCCTTAAAATAGAAAAATGTGCAATTCTAATTGAATTTCAAAAGTAGCTAAAGGAAGATAAGTGTCAACAAATTTTCTGGTTATGGGAAATTTCACATATAACTATAGCTATCCTTATCATCATCTATCTGGTTTGCAATTTTCTATTCTATGTATGTGCAACACAGATGGTCTTGCCCCTTTCCTTGGTTAAAACTTGTTTTGTTATAAATATGTGAGGTGGTCCAGTCCAAACCCCATTAGTTCCAGTCATGTGCCTTACCGTTCTGCATCCAACCCTGTCTTCAGAGTTCATGTCTTTGTTTTATTTTTAGAAAAACACCCTCACCAATAACAGAGACAACCTTCCTCAAAAACAGTTACTAAGTATTCTGGCTAACAAATGATGCAATAACAAAAATTTTTTCTTCACCCTTGTTCTGCTTCATTTCCCCTTAGATTTCTTTCCAGTTCAAGAGCATTGCCACTTAGATGATACTTGATGCAGGATTTGTGTCAGCCAGGACAGATCATTGAGACTGATAAAGTATTCTGAATAGTGCCTGGTTAAATGTGTCAGCTTTGTTAATAAATTGGTGCTATGCAAAACATGTAGGTCATGTTGCCCCTAGCCTGCTCCTTTGCATGCACTCAAAGTTGGCATCGTGTCATCCCTGCCACCTGCTTATTCGTTGGCAGGACACAACAAGATGATGTGTTCTGGCAAAAGGATGTCCAGCAGCTGAATCACTGCAATGAAGGCAAAAACCCCCGAATATTCATGAGAAAGCATCCTAGAGGGAAGATCCCTCGTGACTGCCAGTACTGCCAGTCAGTCATTCCATCCAATTTCCCCTTTTTATGCCATCTATGGAGTCATGTTACTCAGTATCTCTGACTGGCTTAGTGTATTCTTATAGATTATGTATTTGAAAGCTTGACTAGATTCAGAACGGTGCTAATTTAAACTTCTCACTGGCTAACTTCCAGGCCACACTTCCAAATACTCTGATATCTTGACTTAGTAATGGCATGGGACATTTAAAGGATATTCTGCAATGACAGCAAAAACACTGCCATTTTCATAGAATTCATAACACATTTGTGTTGAGTACTCTTATATATACTTACTGACGCCAGAATATAGAAAAGAGCAGAAGTAAACCCTATCATAAAAACAAGATTACAGAAAAGAAATCTTGCCTTCATAAATGTCATTCATTCTGGGATTTGTTTTTCTTTAAGGAATCACTTTATGAGCTAAATAAATTATGGCTCTGATTCAGAAAAGCACTTCAGCATATACTTAACTCAAGCATGATCTTGGCATGCCCACTTCTCAGTGCTGGCTTGTGATGATATTGCTGTAACTGAAGATAGAAACCCTACACCTTTTATTCAGTACACAGCAGAAGTAAACCTATTAGATGATAGCTCAACAAAATAAGTCACATTTTGGCAAGTATATCTTCAGTACCATAAAATCTATGGTGCAAGTGAGTTAACACCATTGTTTTCCCCAGCTTCTCTCTGATGTATCTTGGAATATCCCTGTTGCATCAATGAATAGAAACCAGATTTATTAAATGAACACTAGCTACTACAGGTGTCTTTGAAGGAAAAAACCCCATAATTATTCAATTAAATAGGCAATTCAAACTTAAAACCATGACCCCTACCCAAGCCTGGAAAATAGTTTTTTAGAAGGAAATTGACCTACAGCAATAAAATATGGCCAGCATAGGCAATTGTATGAAAGATTGAAATTTTAATTATACGTTAATCTAAACATCTTCTGTCCATCTAAGCAATTGGCAAATAAATATTTATTTAAGTTATAACAGACTTCTCGATAGTTTTAGAATAAAAAATGAAAAAAGTCCACAGTAATATATCAAATCAGGATGTTTTTAATGTATAGCAGCCTTGATGGGAAGCGTCACTACTACTCACTATTACTCTAGGCCATTATTTAAAAGAACTACTTATGCTTGCCTTGTTCCCACTGCCCATGTTCAGTGCTGCAAGAGGTGCAAATATGGACAAGGAACTGAGGAATTTCAAGGTTTTTTTGCTTATTCCTTCTCTAAGAATTAAGTAACTTAAATAAATTAATTCTTACACCACAGAAGCAGGAAGTGTCAGTGAGCTTTTTTCCTAATGGAAGCTCAAGTCATGCTTCACTTGCTTTTAGGAAATTTGAAGGAAGTAAGGAGTTTTTACCTCAGAATGAACAAACTAAACATATGTTTAAGTTTCCCTTTACAGATCTAACTATTTTTCAAGTACATTTTTCATGTTACGTGAATCTGAACAGGCGACAGTGAAAAAGGCAGTATTTATTCCTTAGGGAAACATGATCCGGTAAAAATGTAAAAGAGAAATGAAGTAGCAAGGAGAAATGTAATTAAGTAGAGACTTTGAAGGCACAATAAAAGTTCATAAAGCAAATATTGCAAAAAAAATTCTAGATGGAAGTATCTAAAACCTGTGTGACTACTTCAGACTGAATCCCTTAACTTCTCAGCAAGAGCTTTTTTGTTATTGCAGAATGTTCTTTCCCTAACGTGACTATTAAACTCTTGGATTTTGACAGCACTATGAGGTAAAGGTCTTATCTGACTCATTAACTTTCCATGTTCCACTCCCTGCTCTTAAGTTGAAAGTTTAAGGATTAATGTGGCAGCAAAGTCCTAATAAGAGCACAATGATTTATGACCAAAAACTATTGAGTACACATTGGAATTTGACAGAATCCTTATAAATAATGTTGAAGAACACTGAGAGTCCATAAATAAAATGCATTGAGGGCAAGAATATAAATACCATGAAATGCCTTGTATAGAATACTGTACAAGAAAACCAATTCTTTAAGAAGAATTCAAGATCAGAGTCTGACTTCAGCTATGATATCATCTTATTTAATCACAATCAGTTTGTGAATCTATTTATGTACATGTGTGTGTTTGTGTGTGTGAGAGAGAGAGAATTTTTATGCAAATGATGTGTGGTTTTCTATCTCTTCCTGTTCCAAAAATAGAAATTCTTGTAAGTAATGTAGCATGAGTATTGCTTGCTGTAAAGGTCTAACTAGACCTGTCATCTGTCACTTCTTTATACTTTTTATGAGAAAATCAATAAAACTTGTCATGTTGTTCCTTTTTATGGCTCATTGAGCTCTTACCAAATACTCAGTGAACTATTGATTAATGGACAAACTGGGGACTATCAGCTTTTACTAACCTTGAAATACTTTTTCTGTGAACAGCAAGACCTGAAAATGCAACTTTTCAGAGGTTTAGTTCTAGATTGTGAATCATACATGGAATTTCAGCTGTTTCAGTCCAGCATCATCAGTGTTCTCGTCTGCGAAATCTGCAATTAAAATCAAATGCTAAACAGAATACTAGTTATATACTACTATTTTTATATGGTAAATCAAGATTTTATATTCAACTTAGATCACTACAGAAATACAAGTGGGGTCCAGCAAAGCATAAGGTTTATTTGTCTAAAGAGATTGCATGTCAATTAAGGGATTTTTTTTTTTAAATTTTTGCATCTTATGCAAATTAATTGAAGTTACTTTGGTCTGCCCTGAGTCAAAACAAACTGCATTTCTTATTTCCAATCACAATTTTGCATTACTGCTCATACTTTTTTTCTCTCCACTACTCCAGACCCCTGCAGTCTTCATTAACCTCCCCATTTATGTACCCAACACAGGTTGAAACAATTTCTTTGTGAGACATCAATAATTTCACTGTAGCTGCTGCTGTAGATAAGTTCCAGCAGTTGTTAGGTTATATATTTATATATATGAAAATTGGAGAGATCATTGGTCTTCAGAGAACGTACAAAAAACTCAGGCTTTTAGTTTTTGGTTTTCTGGGGCACCATTTTTAACATCTCTTTTTCTTGTAATCAGTAGTTACTAAGTCTATTTTGGTTCTGCATACATGGGTGTATGATGGTATCCAAAAGCTCATGAGAAACACCTCTTTACAGTTGTTTTTTTTCCTTTGGTGTTGTGTGATGCCATAGTAAGGTTTCATTTGCCTATGTTTTTCTTTAATTTTTAAAAATATTTTTATGCAATTAGCCTGCTTCTTCTCTGTTTTTCAGTAACGCTGCAGTATAGAGACACCTACTGGGAAACAAATGAACAGAAACAAATGCAAATATCAATAATAATAATAATGATTTTAGAGATAGTGTTGGCTAACCTTATTGATATTTGGTATTTTTGATTTCCACAGAAACCATATTAATTTGATCCAGAAACATTCTAGATAAGGATGTTCCATTTGAATATTCAATCTGACTGATTATAACACTGTTGAAACTATCCATGGAATTTCAAATCTTTCCGCATATTTTTGCCTTTGAGAAGCAACCAGAGAGAATAATTGTGATTGGACCCAGAAGTAAGAGATGCCATGTGCCAAATTGTGTGCATTGATTTCAGAAGCTTAAGGAAAAGCTAGAATTAGATCTAATGATTATATAAAGAAAAAAAAAAAAGGCAGTATCACAAAACAGAAGCTAGGGAACACATTACTGAAACCTATGTTGTGTCCAATATTTTCACACAGATGGATAGTTTGAAAGGCAAAAGACGAAAGGCAAAGCTTCATTTCAATCTTATATTGAAGTTTTCATCTCTCATAAGATTATAAGCCCCCTATCATCCATATCATTCAGGAAAGTCTTCATTAGTCAGAAAGTCAGAACAATATATTTGGCTGATTACTTTTAAATTATTTGGTAATGATGTTATTCTTAAAGCATATATTATATGATGAATGTGTTATTTAATTAGCCATCTAAATAATGGTAAAGTGTAGGGGTGTTATTGTTTACTCTTTTCTATAGTTTCTGTCATAATTCATAAGAAAATAAATTCCTCCTCCACTTCAGAAGTCTCCTGAGGATAAGTGCTGTAGCACATGCTTCAAAACATTTACAATGGTGTCTCTATGTACATATAAGTTAATGCATTCCTGGCAAAAATCATTCTAGCAGTTAATATTTTGTGAACACTATCCTAAGAAAATAAATGATATGAAAAAGTTAATATGAAAACTATTAAACTTTTGGATTTTTTTTAATTTACTGCCAGTGGGAACAAATAACATTTTCCAAATGATTGCACTCAGGAATATATTTATAAAGGTATTTTAATGCTGCAGTATTTTGTATTAAAAGTTCTTGGCTCGAGGCATCTTGCTACTGGTAGAAATGACAACATTGAATGAGCTTTTTCTGAGGAATGACAGCTGAGGGAGATTCACCACTCACTTGAAGGAATTCGACCATGTTTTACCCTCTCTCTTAGCTAAGAATGCTGATCACCAGTCCGCAGGACAGTCTGGTGCACTGCCCTCACTCATCCTCTGCTTTCTAGGGAGCCCAATCTGGGCTGGGGAGGACAATGTTCATTAATGGAAATTTAGATATTATAATGGAGTTCAGATATTTTGTAAACCATTTAATTATGCCCTTTGAAACTGCCGTCTAAATGAATAAATACACCTTATTATACCCTGGCAGGTTTTTGTTGCTTAATTTCATTTTTTCTATTAGTGGACCTTCTGACTCCATTAATCCTTGATACTTAGTAAATACCTATGGAAAGAATGATATTAATTGCATTCCCCTATCAATCTAGGTGTTACATGCAAGTCAGGACTAGAGCAAAGAAATAAGTTCTTGCCCAACCCAGAGTTTCTTGAAAAACACTTCCTCACATAAAGGAAGGTGCTATATTGTTACACTTGGGGGTAATTTTCATCCAGTAATGTTTGGTCTCTATATACACTTACAGTCTCTCTTTATATATACTTTTACATGTGTTAGGTGTTCTGGGCCACTTATTTTTTATTTAAGTTGCTCTTATTTGGTATATTTCCTCGTGTTTGGGTTTTTTTTTTTTTATTTTTTTCTTGGAGGCAATACAGGGGAGTAATTGATTTCCTGCTACTTATTTTCTTAGCATGACATTCCAGTATTTTTCTAGGCTGTATCTCTTTGACATCACTCCATATTCTACCAATTTATGTACAATTTTTGTCCCAGGTTGCAGTGACAGCTACAACATCACATGTGTCTAAGAGATATTCTAAGTAGAAGATTGAATTCAAAGATATATTTCGGTCAACTCTGCTTCAGAGCATAGTTTAAGTGGACTTCCCAGATAATTTCACTTACTTACATCAGTAACCTAAGATAGAGGTTTAGATATCAAGAAATTAAGACTACCAAGCAACTTTCCTAAAAACTTTGAATTTATACTTTTTTCTAACAATCTGAAATTTGAAGATTCATGAGAAGCTTGTCTTCCCTGTTATCAACTGCGTTCATTATGAGACTATATACAGATTTTATGTAAAATGGAAAGTTAAAGATTAGTGT
This sequence comes from Molothrus aeneus, assembly GCF_037042795.1. Taxonomy (NCBI): domain Eukaryota; kingdom Metazoa; phylum Chordata; class Aves; order Passeriformes; family Icteridae; genus Molothrus; species Molothrus aeneus. The sequence goes on along the minus strand of NC_089651.1, from coordinate 34,442,034 downwards.
ACACTTATCTGAATATGTACATGCACAAAAATATATGCATGTACACAAATATACATACTAAACTACAACTAGATACTCTATCATATAAATAACAACAACTAAGTTCTTTGAAATAACCTATTCTGACAATATAATTTTATGTGTACATACTTTTATCTCAAAATGTTTCTGCATGTTTTTCATGACCAGTATTTTCAGTCTATAGCATTCAAAATTAACAGAATTTGCAATTAACCTTCTTACTATAATAATTTTTTGGTATTTTATGTGAAGGCTAGCCTCGATTGTGGAGGATTTATTAGCACTATTTTATTCATTAAAATTTCTTGGGTTTTGGTTTTTTTTTCAAAAATTTATTTTAATATATGTTTACAGATCACTCATAATTTCAGTATTTTCTAATAATTCTCTATAAAAAGCAAGTTACTGTCATGACTGTAGTTGTATAAACTGAACAGCTATGAAAGTAGTTGATTAATCTATCATAAAAACTATAAAAAATTCAGCTTAAAGCAAATTGGCATTTTTAAGTTACCCAGATAAATTTAGTCTGGGGTAAAGTTGGACCACAGCTGCTTAGCTAAAAGAAGAAGTCTACCAGTATTCCATGTGGTATATAAAACATAACTCATCAACACTTGACTTTGTGGCAGACTTTGACATACATTTTAAAAATGGCGCAGATTAAGGCAAAAGACAACAGCTAACTTCACAGTAGATGAGAATTTGAGACACAACTTGTATTATTACCTTTTTCAAAGCATATTTCATTACAAGAATTAATATTTACTACATTTAGGGTCACCTAAGGGACCAACATAATCAACATCTTGAAACGGCCTCTAGGTCATCATTACAGAAGCGTACAGTTCATGTGTTACCTACTTTCTAAAAACAGCTGCTGTGGTGAAATCTAAGTATTAACTTGCATAATATATTTTTTTGTTTAATAGAACCAACTCTGTAGAAACATATGTTCAACTCTGAAATATATGCATCTTGCATAAAAAAAAATCCAGCTTGAATTCACCTTTGATTTATGTGTCCATAATACTTACATTCTCTTTTGTACTAGATGCTGCTTCATAAAGGCTTGACAGGTACTGCTTTAGCACAAGTATTACTGCTGAATTCCTTTTCCCTCTCTTGTAACTGAGCAGGGGTTCTGCTGTTTTTGTTCTTCAACAGACTTTACCATATATGTAAAACAATACATGAAAGACAGTGGGCTTTTTCCTTGTGTTAGTATGATTAAGAAGACCACATAAAACATTGTCTGAAGAATAGTAGCTAACTAACTCTTTCAAAAATTATTTTGAATCTCTCCTTACTGCTCTTAACTAAATTCAAGCTGCCTAGTTTACCTTCTCTGACAGTGTTTGGTAGTTCAGCAGATATTCAGCTTGCCACAGTGGGGCTAAAGGCCAGGTAATAATGTAAGTGCTGTGAGGGAAACACTTAACCTTGATACTGGTGCCATTTCTACCAGAACTTGTACTTTAATTTCACTTCGACATTTCAGGTCAAGATTGAAGATTCCTACCTGAAATTAGTTTAACAATAATGATTTCAGGCACCCAAAAAGAATAGGACACTTCTCCTCCAGTTTCAGTAATGGTAGGTATTAATGAGCAACCCAAATAAATTAGTGGAATAGACCCTAGAGCAACATGAAGAATACCTCTGTATCAATGTGTAAAACTCTTAAGTCTGTGTTACTATATTAGTAGGTTTCTCTTAGGTATGAATCAAATGTTCTAAGACACAAATAAAATGAAATCTCTGAATTATTGGGAAATATATTGTTTTCTCCACTCCAAAATCAAGAAAGGAAAGTAATTTCCTGTGAGTAACCACATATTGGTTTCCTGTGATAGCTCTTGAAGAAGGTAAAAAAAGTACTCCCCAAAGTCAACTAAAAAATTATATAAAACCTAGTTTTAAACTAATGGGTAGTTGATTTTGAACCTAGACCCTTAACATACCTTACAAAGTCCATGTGCTTATCCAGAAAAAAATGTTAGACACATTTTTCCATTATCCTGTGGGTTTTATTAAATAAAAATCCTTTCCATAGAATGGGGGTGGAGGCTGTGGGGGTAGGTATATGTGTGCAGGTGTCTGTACATACAACAGTTCTATAATGATTGAAGCGTATATACAATGATTGTACCTGGACTGTAAAAAGAGCATGCAACACTTTCAAGAGACACAGAAAAACTGCATGTTTATTTTGACTCTCCAAAGAAACACAAGTCATTTTATTCAAGGCAATATAGGGTGACATATCTATATAAGTGTTTCTATAGCTGTAAGCGTATAACTGCAGAAGCTGAACCAATTTTGTACTGGCTTTAGCTTATCTTTTGTTTACTAGCAGAATGGATTTGATACTTATATTTTCTTCTAAGACATAATAAAACCAGAATATTTTTGAACCTATATTAAAGGATTTCCATTTGCAATGGCATTACTGACTGTGAATAATTCTTACATTGAAGCAAAAAGAAGCAGCAGGAAGCAAAGCGCAGGAGTGATGAAACGAAGTAACCAATTATTTTATGTTCTCAATTCTTGCAGCAAATAATGCTGCACAACATAATTTTAACCATGACTTAACACCTGTCTTGGATCATGCTGGTGGAGGAAACTAGCTTAACTGTATGTGTAAATATATATCCCATATTTTTAAACTCTTTCTTTAGAATAGTTTCTCAGGGTTATCCCAAATTTTTCTCGGCAATATTTTCTGTTCCTCCTAAGTTTAGAGGAAAAAACTTACAGGCAAAAAACCCCCTTGTTTTCTAAGTCTAACATATTGAAAAAGACAACCTATACTTTCAGACTGGGTTGGCCTTAGGTTAATGTACTAATTATAACACATTAGGACATGCACACATAACACAGAAAATATGTAAAAATATAAATCATAAATGCCCTGCAGATAAAGATCTCAGATCTCTAGGAAATAACTTGTGAGGAAAGGAGAAAAAGCAACATTTTTAATTCTTATTAAGAGTTACTTGTTCTGTTCTAATATCACAATTAGGAGCTCCCAAGACTCAAAGCTGGATACAAGATAATATTGTGACTCTGATCACTTTTCTCACAAGATAATTGCAAGCTAAGTATTAATGTTGTGAAGGGGTTTTGCTTTGCTTTGTTTTTTTTTTTTTATTTGAAGGAAGAAAACTTCTGCACATGGAATCTCTGCTGCACAAAGGGCACTTTAAGAAAAGTATATACTTTGAAAATCAGAACTCAGCACTTTATTTTGTTATTTTCTTTTAACTATCACTATTATCCAAACGGCATTTTTAACACCAGTTATCAAGCATATAAGCAGTTATATAATATACTATCTTAAAACATGAATGCATATATATTCATCTATTCATTCTATAACTGGGTTGCTAAAAGCATCCACCATAGCTCAGTAAGGACTTCTGAAATTAATGTTCATTCTCATATAAGAGTGTCAAGCATCAGATTCCGGATGTCTCACTGAAGTAAGCCCTCTGGGCTTTCCATTTTGTGGGGAGATATCCAAACAAATCAGTAGAAGCTTAACTTTTTGACACATTTCACAAAATCAAGTAAGAGGGGGCTGCAAGAGATCTTGAGAAATTTTCATGTACATTTAATGTTATTTCCTACTAAAACAAAACTACCAGACAAATTTAAGATTAAATACTTCAGTGTTTAAAAATAAAAATTGAGCTGGAATTGCATTATGGGAAAAATTCTATTTTCTGACAGGTTCATTAAACATATTTGTCTGTACCAGCACAAGTTATGTTTACATTGCAATTTTGGTTGAGACTGTAAGACACGTTCACAATGCTAGTACAGATAATGATATTCCTAACTACAGATTTGCTTAGATGGACATTCAAATCTTGTTTACTATTAGGATATATGGAGTCATATCTACTTATTTCAGCCTAGATGAGCTTCTATCTGGCAATATACGTGTGGTTTTCATAGAAACTCTGTAGTTACACATTTCTGAAGTGTGCATGAGATTTTAAAATGTACAATGAACTGTATTTACTATATCAGAACAAAAAAAAAGTACAAATAGTTGTGAAGCATGCACCTAAAAGAATAGCTATATGTTCTCAAAGTAAATATCTATTACATTATGGAACCATTCACCATCTATCACATTTTATTACCACCACACTAGTTATATCACACTAGAACTGGCTCCTTTCACTAATGGAAGATTTAATCATTATTTGTGTTTATTAATCCTCCACACACTAGACTTTTTGAGGCTTCTACATGTCTGCAGAAAGAAATATGTTTATGCTAGTCGTGGACTAATGATTTTAAGTTATATTTGATGTATGCAACTTGACCAGTGGCAGTCAAGTATAAAAGCAATTGATTTTGGCATAATTTAGTTTGTAGGGACTAGTTAATGAATAAAATAATGGTGTATGGGACATGTTGTTTCCCTCTATCTGCATCTATGCCATTTCTGTTTGATTAGTGATGTAATTCTTTAAATAAAAAAAAAGTCACATAAATGAATAATGGAAAAAGAATGAATATGGTATTTACATCTCCTAGTTATCCAGGAAAACTAGCTTTGAAAGAGAAATGTAAAAAAAACAGTTGAAGTTGCCAATAGTACACAGGGTGGATAAGAATTTAATTTATAGCAGTAGTAATACTGCTACTTTCTGAATTAACTCCTGAACTCAAAGACATAACAAGTCAATCTAATTTTAGAAATATAAACTGTCAAAGCACCTGCAGTACATAACAGTTCATTATATAGATAAATAATTGATATTAGGTGATTTTTTTTTCTCTGATCAGTACTTCCCAGGCAGTCCATCTAAACAGAGTTACTTAGAGCCACAGTGAGCTCCCATGCACAGGTATTTCAGTTAGCATTCACTGCTAAATTAGCTACCAAATAAAGGATAGTCTTATTAGCACACTCTATCTCATGGCAACACTTCACAACAGAACAAAAATTAATTCCTCAGGGGCACATGTCTAACATACCTTTACTGGTTTAATAATTGAAATAGCTCATTTGGGGTCAGTTAACTCTGCTACTGTTCATTGTACTACATTAGAATATACTGTGACTGATGGAGCAATAAGTGAAAAACTGCCAAAATTAGACATTGTAGAGAAAAGAGTAACAAAATTCCCCATCTATAGTGAAGGGGTGTTTAAGCTAGATACTACTTCAGGATTTCAGATTGTCAGAAGTAGATGGAAAAATCTACAGAAATGATGCTGGAATTCTGCGCTGCTTCTGGGTGAAACCAGGTTCTTTTCAACAACTTGTTCTACCCAGCAGCGACTCTAATACTTTAAGATACCACAATGCAAGTTAGCCATAGTCAAAAAATCACATGAAAAAGAAGACTCAATTTAAAAAAAAAAGTCTATAAGGAGTTTTGTCAGCCAGCCCCTAAGGCCCTGCTCTTTGTAATTCTTCTGCTGAGTTGACTGTGCTAGGAATTTCATGGTCAATTACAGAAGTTCACCAGTGGTAGAACACTTTTGACTGCAGAAAGAATATAAATGTTTGAAGAAATCAAGTTCTGTACAAACTGTGCAATCAAACAGTGATTCATGCTTTTTGATCCAAATAAGCCCTTACTTTTTGCAGATTTAATTTTGTCTTAGCTTGAAAACTAATTTGTGTCACTTGCCTTAATTCCTTGCTGTGAGGAAGGGCAGGAGAGCTGGAACACTTTTCCTTGGTTCTATTATTAAGCAGTAGGCTGAGGGAGTAAGTATGTGTAGCAAGTCATTCCACAAGCTCCATAATATGGGTGTATTTTTTAATGACAGATGAGATACACAACAACTAATATTCTTTATGTAAATAGATCTGGGATTAATTATGTAACAAATTCTCTCCAGTTGGAATTCTACAGCAGTGTAGTCTTTATATTTCTGTTTGATTTTGTTGATTTTTTTCGTAATGATGAGCAATTTACGGTGGAAACAAACATAACAAAGTATATGTATATGTGGGTTGAATATTTAATAAGTGTTTTTATAGAAAGAAATAAATAAATCATGATTTATAACATTGTCCAAAATTATGTCAAGATGTAGAACAGGCAAATAGCATTAAAATATCCAAATTTAAAAAAATAAAAAATCCAAACCCTCAAACAGTTCACTTCTGATTGATCTATTTTACAGATGCAATTAAACTAATTTTATAAATCAAGGTAAAACAATTTCATGGAGTAACTAAGAGTATTTAGTTAACAGTTTTCAATCAAATTTTGTAAGTGATTGTAAACCATACAAAATAAAACGTCTATTCTTTCACTCTTTATTTGACTGGTCTATTTTGGCATTTATAATCTAGTTTTAGAAAATACAGTGAAAGAAAATGGTTCTTCTATGTTGTTTTAAGGAGCTTGTCAGTAGCCAAAGGTCAAAGGACAAGGGCAATTCATGAGGACAAGAATTAAGAACTATGTCATAGTACAAAGTCTTTAATGCAGAATTTTTTTTCTATATCTGAGAGGATGGGGTCCAATTACAATGTTGTACATATAATTTCTACCTCAGTTACATATCTTCTCTTTGACCTCAAACTACCTGAAAAGGTGCACTTCATCAATTTTTTTTACCATCTTCAAATACTTGGTAGAAATAATGATAAACAAGTGATTCCAAAGTAGTTTCAGATTAAAAGTATTTAGTCTGAATTCATTAAGTGAGCTTTCTCTGTGGCCCATACAGGCACTTCCAGAGAGCAATGCCTGGCATCCTAAAATACATACTAAATTTGCTGAGATTAATCATGTTTTGGAACATCTTATTTCCTCCCTTTGGCTTAAAAAATGCTCAAAGGACTAGCTTAGAATGCATTTCTAATTTATAAAATGGCTACAGATAAATGTGATAAATATATTTTCAATCTGTTTTTCTGTAAATTTTGAGCATTCTGTCAAAAATATATGAATTTTAGAGATGAAAGAAGATGATCTTGGAGATTGCTGTCCAATTAATTAGTATTGCCAAAGGTGGATGAAAATATATGTAACATTTAATATATACTGTCCCAAACCTAGTCAGGACTGGTAAAAAGCACTGTAATACAAATAACAGTTTTATCTATTAGTCCTTGGAAAGAATAGAAATTACAACTATTTAAAACTATCTCTAACAGATCTAAATGACAATATTTATAGGAAATTTCTTTGGCAAACATTTATTTATTAGACACTGCTTGGGGATACCAGGGAGTTTAAAACCCACATCATTTAGGAGCACCAATTTGCCAAGAATACAGCTGAAGATTTGTTGAGAAAAGTACTCAGGCAATTTAAATGAGAATTTCAACACATGAGAGATGGTTAGAGCTCTAATTAAAGGGATAGCCAAGTTCTAGAGCTTAAACTAAAGCAGCAGAACATTAGTTCATGTAGTTATACATGACAATAACACAAAACTCTGACAACTCGAACAGCTGTCTAAATTACTGTACATATGTGCTACTCTGATTTTACAAAATCACACACATACATTCAGATTATGAGTCTGCAGAGGATTCTTCAAGCATGAGAAATATCAGGGCAAAGACAAAAAATTTCAGGATAGGGAAAAATTAGCATCATACCCCTAGGGAAAAATATACATACTAAATACCAGAGCAGAAGCAGATTTTATGACTGAATATAAGCTATAAAATCTGTAAAGACATCAGAAGAACTGCAGAAAGTCACTGGAGCGAGCAGGAACCACCAGCACAAGAAGAAAAGCTTGATTTGTTTCTTCTTTCCTTCTTCTTTGTAAAACCCCTTACAGTGCACTATTTAGTCCATTCAGAATCTCTCTGAATCTAACACTAGATTCTGTGCCAAACCAAGAAAGGAGCTTTCATCAAGGTCTGTTTTGATTTCTGTATATTATTTCTAAATATGGGGGCGAAAGATATAAACAACATATTATGCATTTGGTAACCATGCATTCGTAATGCATTATCTTTTAATCTAAAAATCCATTAGCTAATATCCAGTGTTTGGGCAAACTTTTGTAACCCTGCAGCCAAACAGAAGGAGATTGGCTAAGAAAAAACAAGAATAATAAAACCAAAATGTTTTCTAACTTACTGTTGCCTGTGTCATTAAATTTCATATTGTGCATGGAATCTAAATACATCACTTTGTTCTGCATGACAAGAAGAAGTGAGCATTCATACATTACTCAGCCACTTAATTAAGAGACTGGGATATTTGCAGTTAGCAGAAACTAATAAAGGAATCACATTTAAATTCAAATCACTCCTCAGGGTAGCTGTCTGCAACATAAGCAAGGCTTACTGGGTAGATATTTCACTAAATGCTAAGCTAAAAGCTTAGTTTTACTGTATGTTTGAGGAAAAATAATTCTTTTTTGTTTGAATGAGGTGAGAGTAAAACAAAGTAATCTGGTTTTAATTTTAAACTCATGTTTTATTTCAGCTATTTTAAAATTCCAGTATGTCTACTACTTTGTATAATACAACAAGAATGTGAATATGGCTTTACTCACACTAAACAAAATAGGTTCTATAACAAAATAGATTCTACAAAACAGTCAGCTGGGATTACCCTTCAGATGATATTTCAAGATATTTTGAAGGAATAAGATTTATTCCAGACAAGAAGCAACTATCTTAGCAGTCTTGAAGAAATGTCAAAAAAAATCAATGCACTGGTACATTGTGAGCTATGTCACAATTTAAAAAAACTTATTGAATAAATGGAATTTACCTTGCTATCAGTTCTCTTTCTTACTCACTTCTGAGCTGCTCATTTCGTAATTTATTAGGGAAATACACCTCTTAAGTAATTTCAGATTTTTTTCTATAATGGGCCAAAAGTAAAGTAGCAAAGATAGCGCTAGTAAGTATAATTAAAGTGTCATTAACTAAGAATATTGTCACTGATGATTTGCAGGTGACTCTGACAACATTGCTAGGGCTCTCACACCAGTTCTAATTACCTTTTTTTTTTTTCACTTTTCTCTAGAGACATTTGTTTAAAGGATTAGTGGATCTGAAATCTTAAAAATTGCAACAAATTCTCTGAAATTTGAATGGAAAATATGCCCCTAAAAATTTCCAAAAGATCCTTTTAGAATGTAATTTTCTTATCGCATTTCTTATATATCTATATAAAGAAATTTATATTAACCATTATCATATTATTTGAAATATTAAGGTAATGACTATTTCATTAAAAAATAGTCTGAATTTTAAAATTTCAGGACAGTAATATCAAACATTCGTATCTGAAAACTCACAGGACAAATGTATTATTAGTTACTTTCCTGCTTTAAAAGTTGAAAACAAGGCAAAAAGAAGTCAATAAATTTTTCATTAACATAAAGTATTTTAAAGTAGAAAAATAAATTACATCAGTAAAAAAATATAAAACAAAAGCCAGCAATGTAAAAAAAAATTTAAAACCAAGAAACCAAACTCAACCTCAAAAACTTTCATACAAACATTCAGCATGAGAAAAGTTGTAAATTCATAAATGTAGGCAACAATGAATATTTAATGTTTCCCACAATGTTTGGGTGCATCTGTACCACAGCAGATACATTCTTGCACAGCATACAAGCATGGTTAATGTAGCTCTGCATGAATTTTGTAGGATATTGGTACATTTCAGTGATAGAAAATTAGTGTTTCCAGCCTAGCACTGAATCACTGCTGCAAGCCATTACTGTGTCACTCCTTGATGTCCATCCATATTCTCTGTTGGCCACCTCACCTTTTCTTCAAGTAAGTATAACTGAAAACATTAAATATCCTTTCTTCTGTGACCTTTCCACACTTCCACTAAGTATAAGGTTGGGTTTTTTTTCTTTTCCTCTGAAGTTATTTTCCCAAGGCTCTTTCTGCTGGTCTAGGATTTCAGTAATTGAGACTCTTGACTTCTACTTTTAAGTATTACATTTAAAGTGCACAAATTTGGGTGATTTTTCAAATGTTATGAAACTCCAGCATTGGTCATTAACAATTCTTAATACATTTATGATGGAATTTACAACATATTGTTATTTTGACACTTTTGTTTCACTACATCATGTGCTATGTTCAAAATCATATTATTAGTCTTTATTTTTATATGTCTTTCTTAGGTTTATTCTTCACCATTTAGTTTTTCTGTAACTTTACATAAGATGTATCATAACACATCTTGAAAAGCCTTGAAGCATGTGTTGAAGAACATTTTCACATATAATGCCAAATACAGCCCAAACCATAAATGATCCCCACTGCTTGAACTTGGCTTTTTTTCTTTGGATATCTTTCTACTTGAAAAGAAGGTGAGAAAGTACGTCACCTTGTAGCCCAATAAAACAAATAACCTGGGAGTTATAAATAGACAGTGGCCTGATGTTTTTCTTTCTTAGCGTTAAGTATTTTCAACCCCTTCTGACACTTGTCTTTTCTTCTCTCCAGTGTAATATAAAAAGAGATAAGAGCAAGAAGTGTACTTGAGCTATTTGAGAAAGGAACCTTATCATTTGGCAAAAGAAAGAAATGCAAGGAGAGACAACCTGCCTTCTCATTTTCAGGATTAAAGGAATGGTATCAAGAGCAATACAGAAGGTACAACTAAGAGGAGAAAAATGCTTTTCTGCTTTAAAATTGATTGATTTCTTTTGGGAGATGATAAAAACACTTGATGTGAGAGAAGTGTGAAGATTTCAGAAGTATTTGGGAGAAAGTAGATTATGCTTGTCACTGGCTGTGCAATTCAGTCTTGCTTATGATCCTTTCACAGGTAAACTTGTATGCACATTCACTGGTGTGTAAAAAAACCACTTCATTATATGAAGACACTTGTTTTCTTCCGTAGCACAGTATTGGTGCAGAGAGAAGACAGCTTGGAAAGAATACTACTCATGAAGCAATGGAAAGCAGTCACAGAGCACAAAAAGGGGTATGCAGCCTGAGCAGCTAGTAGCGGGCTGCATACCTACCTCTACCCAGAGAAGACTCAATCAGACCCCCAATCTTACAAAATAAATAATCTGTCTTTCAGTTTGCTCCTGAATGCTTCCTTTGAAAGTGAAGGGGTAGAGAGGGACAATCCCCACAGCTCCTCCCAAGTATGTTGTTTACTATAATACAACTTATTTTCAGCTGCCATCCTCTCCAAGGAGCATAAATGAGCTTAACTGGATTTATCTGGGAAACACCAGAACAAAAAACCCATGAGACGTACACTGCTCTGTAGCAGGCTACAACTAGTTATAGATGTAGTTAATAAGTATCCCTTGATTTAAAAAATGCCAAAAGTTTAGATAGATACTGCTAAACAAATGCATATTTGCACAGATCAAAAACAATTAAAGTATCATGAAATAACTTCTCTGCATTCAAGTTTGCTTCTATACACCAATTTACCTCACATTGAAAAAAACCCATATCCATTAGGTCTGAGTCTGGTATTTCCTTTTGTGAAATTTTAAATCTTTCATCAATTTTTCTGTGTACTCAAGTTCATGGAAACACATTTCTCAAGAAATTCTCCTACACATGTGTTGGGGCAATCCCCAAACACAAGTACAGGCAGGGTGGAGATCATCCCTGACAAAAAGGACTTGGTGGGGTGTTAGTTGATGAGAAGCTCAAAATGAGCTGGCAGTGTGCACTTGCAGCCCAAAAAGCCAAAGGTGTCCAAGGTTTCTTTTAAAAGAACCATGGCCAGCAGGTCACATGAGGTTCAAGTTGGCCAAAGACCAACTAGATCTTAATCTGGCTACTGTCAGATTGAAAAGATAACAAACCCCTTTTTTACAAATACATAAGCAACAAAAGAAGGGTTAAAGAAAATCTCCATCTTTTACTGAATGCAGGGAAACCATAGTGAGGAAAAGGAAAAGGTCTTTTTTCACTCAGTCTCTACTAGCAACATCAGTAGTCCTTTGGGTACCAGCCCTCTGAGCTGGAAGATAGATTTAAATCCCCATAATCCAGGAGGAAATGCTCAATGACCTACTCTTCCCCTTTGACACCCACAAGTGCGTGGGGGTAGATAGGATCTACTCAAGGGTCCTGAAGGAGCTGGCAGAAGAGATCACCAAGCCACGTTCAATCTTTTACCAGCAGCCCTGGCCAACCAGGGACATCCCAGTTGACTGGAGATTAGCTAGTATGATAAACATGCTTGTTCTAAGCTTACAGTTGGTCTTAATGGTCATAAATCTACCCTCCAACAGAAATGACTCTATAATTCTACATGTGGAACATGATGGCACTCAATCTTCTCTGTGACCTGCCCTGGCACTCAGGAAGTTTTTTTTCATGATCAGTTCCTTTAATAATGCTTGCAATGTTTTCTTCCCAATTAGTTAATTTAGTCACATGTAATTTTCATGCTACATTTGTCTCAAATGGAGACAAAAATTTACTTCAAAATAAGGGTGATCCAAATATCTGAAAACCTATGTTAGGTATTAATGTGTAAAAAGGCATAATTCCTAACAAATAGCATTTTGGCCTGATTATTATATTAATGGCATAATCAGCTGTTCTATCCCACTTTTCTGTCCACAGATCTCAAAGGACTTGAATAATACTTTCTTTATTTCCAGATGTAAGAACTGAACCATGCAAACTGACACTTGTCTCTGTCAGGTTAAACTGAAAATTCACTACTTCTTGTATTTCTGAGCTTGTCTACATTGGTCTACAGTGATATCTGGTAGTAGGGTGATTCTGTTTGTCTCATAGAATGCCACCTCCAAGGTGCTAAGCATAAATCACTTGTGGGTAAAGGATGCAATTATGGACATGAATTTCACCCAGACAATTCTCATGCATAAATTTAAGTCCAAAGTGAAATGTTTGTATTGATGGCCCCTGTTTTATTTTATTTAGAAGACCAGAAAAATATCAATGTACTTCTGAGATGTCACAGAAGATCTTGGAACAGACTTAATTGGTGTATTGATTCTCTGTCAGGGATGAAATTCAATCTGTATAGTTCTCAGCTCTAGGTACAAGTCTTTGCTTCTAGTATCTGCCACCATTAAATAAATATTAGTTTATTACCCAGTTCCTTCATTGTTAATTCAAATTTTACTGTTCCATTATTTTCCAACAAAAAAAAAAAAATACAAAAACCACTTTTATTCTAGAAATCAGTGGAAATTCAAAATCAGTTTCATTACCAGCACACAGATGTATCCTATATGTATTTATACCATTGCTTTGATTTTATAAATAATTTTGCATACATAAATTCCAATACCAGGCACTATATAAAGAGTTGCATTAAAGATATGTTAAATAATTATCATCAAACCCAGTGCTATGATATCTTTAGGATTAAATTCCATTCATTTAACACTTCTTAGATGGAAAAATTTTCTTTATGAGGACTTTTCTTCCTTTCTAAATTATTAGTAGTGGTCATAAAAACAAGTGATTTTTGCCAAGTCCAGAAAAGCATGAGGAAAACCGTCCTCCTGAAACTGAATAATCAGTTCTCACAGAACTTAACAGGACTTTTTATCATACACATTCAAGGACAGTACTTGGTCCTTGGAGAGGACTAGCTTGTGATGTAACTTCTGCCAGGGTAGTACACATCTAACCTGCAATTTGTCAGCTTTTTCAGTTGTGTCCCTGTCTCAGTAAAAGCCTTTCAGTTGCAGTAAATTATATGGCTTTTTTGCAAAGGGGATAAAACATGCACAAGGAATTAGTCTGTGATGAGCACTAGATCAAAAACAGATCACATTCTCTAACATGCACTTTTATTTTTTACTTGTTAAAATAAATTACATTCTCTGTAGCATTGCCACCACAATCCAGAAAAGATTTTGCATGAAAGACACTTGTGGGGTTTTTCATGCAAATGGTCCTTTCTAGGATGGGTGATGAGAGAAATCTGTTCCTTATCACATGTTTAAGGAATAATAATAAACTATATGGGGGCCTAGTGACAATTGATTTAATAAGCCTGAGAAACTCAGAATTTTTGTTTCATTTTCAAAGGCAATTGCTCTTCACACACCCTTAAGTCCCTGAATTTCAAGGCAGGGACTTGGGAAGTGAAATCTAACTCATCTCAGGAGAAAATCAGATTGAGACCACTATAGACCATGTACAAGTCCATGAGACCTGATTAGATCCATCTTAGGGTCTCAACTACTTCAGGGCTGACGAAAAATTAAATCATGTTAGTGTTGTACAAATATCTCTTAAACACATATCCCTGTACAAATATCTCTTAGGACATATCCCTGTCCATGACTACACAATCTTTAAATGTCCTTTCCAAAGGACCTATGAATCTATAATTCAATTACTTTAAGTTATAAGTTAACAGAGTTAAAGAAATTAGCCAAAAACTCCTCAGTGGTGTGTTGTTCTGGGGCTTTCAAAATAATCTCTTGTAAGACAACCTATCTTTCAAAATTGGCAGTTGATCACAATTTTAGTTCAGGGAAATGAATAATGGTTTTTCATGATAAAAATACCAAATAAAATACTGCTTGTTGAAAGTAAGAGAATGTCCACTGCCATCTCAATAAATTTTGTGTTGTAAAGATAGGTCCATATGGTGAATGCCATATACATATAATTTCACCCAATTCCTTTCTAAATACTTCTGCAAACTCTGTGAGTATAGTACATAATGAGTTGGGGTTTTTTTAATGGAGGACACCAACATTGAATTTATTGCATTAGAATGCTTCTGAGAACACTTCTGGAGTGTGTTCATGACTGCAGGTTCTCTCTTCTGTTACATCTTTAAATGAAAGCGATACATCAATTTGTAGGTGATTCAAAACTCTGCAGCAAAAGGGGACAGTATTGTATACAGACATTCTTGGTTAATGTTAGTCTGTTTCATCACAATCATTTGATGTACTGCAAAGAAAAACACATCAGAACAGAACAGAGCCCTACAGGCCCTATGTCATAGGCACTTTTTCTGCTTCAGATGACTGATATACTCTTCACTATCGCATCAGCTGAAACAAGTCTTTCAACATAACTTCCTGTTTCATTCTCCATCTAGTAAACAGAGGCAAGCATTTTATAGCAGAATTTCTTTTAGTTTTAAATATAACTACACTTTAATTAGCTCTCTTGCACAAAAAGCAGCACACTATTCCTCCAGCTAGTTAAGGCAAACAACCCTGTTAGGTTTACACCCACTTGCTTGATAGGCTTCTTCCATCCAGCAAACCTGAATTCAACCTCAATATTTGACATCAAGAATAGGGCCTCAGAAAAAGTGACTGAAAGAGACCTCATCTGTGTCTACAAATATGTGAAGGACAGGTGTCAAGAGGATGGAGCCAGGCTCTTCTCAGTGGTGTCAAGCAATAGGACAAGTGGCAACAGGCAGAGACTGATGACCCGCGTTCATTTTGAGTCAGAACGTGAGCTGCATTTCTCCTGTCCTACATCATCCCATAGACAGAGACAAAAGACAGCTGGCAAAGCTGCCGCCTCAAACGTAGTCCCTTGGGATGCTGCATTAGCACTATATGTCCTGTTCTCCAGAACATCCCAGGAATACAGAAACTTTTTTCCTTCTCTTCTCCAGGCTGAACAACCCCAATTCTCTCAACCTTTCCTTGTAGGAAGGTGTCCTATTCCTCTATTCTTCATGACCCTATTATGTAAGCCAATAGTACAGCTTCACCTTAAATGCCAGTGATTTCTGCCTACCCTACCCATAAATTATAAAAAACTAAAATATTCAGAGAAAAATGACAAAAATGATAAGCATAAAGAGGGTCCATAGAAAGTGCATTGAAAATATGAGTAGAAGGCACTGTGACAAAGGAACAGAAAACTACATTTTTACTCATGTGCTCTCAAAACATATTAAGACTTCTGCTAAAATTAAATGAAAATACTGTCATCTCATTGCAAAAGTCCCATACCTTTTCAGTGATTTCTCATGGGTAGTCCTCACAGTACTAACTTCTTCTTCACAACACAGCCAACAAACTCCAGCTCCCTCCTCACCCAGCTAACCCACTCTTTTGTAGCACTCATCTTCTTATTGGACACAGCTGTGGCCTCTTAAGGGCAGGCCTGTTCCTAATCTTTGGTGATTAGTACAGCTGCAACTCCTCAGGTGTGAGACTGCCTTCTGCACTATTCTCTTACATTCTATCCCTCCACATGAAGTTTCTGAAAGATGAGATATACTTCTTAAACCAAAGGGTTAGGAAGGCTACTCATTATGCAGGTTATGACATTATTTTCTGGCAAAGGTTTTTTACAATTCTTTGGGAACAACTGATACAGGTCATCATAGATGAGTCCCAGAGCACTGGAAAGTAAAAACAGAACAGAAAAAAAAAATTAAAAATATGGTCTGAATTCTGTTTTTTTTTTCTTTTGTTGAGGTTTATTAAATTATTATAATTTAATAAGTATACTTGATGTGTTTTTGCTAACATGTTTTGCTAACATGTTAGATTCCATAGATTTCTAGATCATGATCATCATCTAGAACTTCCTTCAAGTTACTCTTTATTGTCAGGTTTTCTTAATATTTTCCTCCTTTTCATATTTCTATTTCCTCAGATTCTTCTGTGAATTCCTTTCAGAATAATTGAAACTTCCAATACAGCTTGATAAATTGAGTTGCTTTCTAATCAAATCACTGTATGGTGGTGATATTCTCCTCCAGAATGGCTTTTTCATTCAGTATGCCCCTTGCCCAAATCCTTGCAATCCTTGAAATACTGTTGTTAAATCAGTATTGATCATCACGGCATCCTGTCACTGACTTAGTGGAGTTTCCAACTGAATTTGGTAAGACTTGCATCTTTCAGAGGTGCAAAATTAAACTAAAACCTTTCAGAGAGCAAAATTCAGACCAGTGTAAAAAGGCTTGATAAGTAATTATGAAAGCTTCTTCTGAATTTTGCTTTATTAAAAAAAAAATTAATTTTCTCTATTTTAGGCATCAGGAAGATTGTAAAATGTTAGTGCATTTCATTGAATGAATATCCACAGTAATTAAATACAAATGTAAAAGGAAAAAACAAAGAAAGCGGAGGGAGAATGTTTGTACGACTAATTCTTTCCTAAAATAGCATACTTAACACACCATTATATCTTTCTGTCTTCCACTTAGAAATAAAAGTACCAAATATTTTTAATTCCTCACCTTTCTATTCACCATGAGGATATATAGACAGTGTCATTTATTCCTACTGTGGTTATTTGTAGTGTTTGTCTCGCTGCTGCACGCCTTTCTTTCCTTGCTTCTTTCCCTTAGAGCTATAATTCCTTCTAATGAAATTGAGGAATACAGCAAGTAATTTCAGAGGGTGATAACTTATAAAGGATCTCATTGAGCAAGCAAATGCTAAGAAAGGTAATGTGTTAATAAAATTTTTGGATTTTCTATATTATGCAACTTATTAACTGTAATAAAGCCACCCATGACAGGTAACGTTAAGTGTTTTCATATTTCTTCCTGGTAGACTGCTTAGCATGCCTTATACCTTTTAATAAAGAAAACAGTAATTACCCAGGTGAAAATACATGACATTGGAATATTTTTACAACTTAATAAATACAAAAGTAGAGGCAAAGTCCAGTGAGGTCAATTAATTGATTTCTAGAAGGTCTTAAAAATGAATTTGGTACAAAAATGTCAGAACCATGAATTAGATAGGTGTGATGGTTTTTTTACTGTTGGAGTTTGGGTGTCAGTTTCTTCTTCCCGCCCCCCCCAAAAAACCAGTGCCAAATTTGAGCTTAGGAAACAATTTTTCAACATTTATCAGTATATTTTCAAACTCCCAGATAAGTATGACTAATATCTATTAATTTCCAACTTTTTCTGTCTTAGAAAATATTTCCTTATTGAAAAAAAAAAATTTCAGTTTTTCTGCTGTCAAAGATGCTTTTTTAAAATCCCTGATTTTTTTTTTTTCACAAAAATATTTCTTCAATATGCAGAATATAACTGTCCTTCTATGGAAATAATTAGTCATCATAGCTGAAACAAATATTTTTTTACTGGGTTTGATTTGCTGTGTATGAATTCCTATATTAATTTTATTTTCAGATCATATAAATTGGTTCTGTTGCACAAACCTTCACAATTTACTCCTCAGTCTTTTAAAACATGGTATTTTTTCTGAAATTGGTAAGTCCACTCAGAAAGATAGATAGATAAATAGATAGATAGATAGACAGAAACCACTTTAACAGTGATTAAGAGAAACTAGTTCTATTAATCTCCCTAAATTTAATATTTGAGTGCTAAGAAGACAAATCACCTTCTCTAGTATTTATATTTAATTAAAGAATTAGAAAACCTTGAAGAAAAATTGAAATTAATAAAACAAAAAAGTATGCAAAATATTATGTAAGGGATTATGGGGTTTAATCAAAATGTACAGATGTTTTTCTTTGTTTTCATACAGCACTTTGTGTTTTATTGGTTTTATCTTCAGAGCACACATCCATTCAGGGCTTTCATATGCCTAAAAATAGAGGACCAAGCAAAAAAGATTTAGGATTCTATTTACTTTTGGATTTTATATACTTAAGGATTTTCTAGCACATAGTCTGACTAACTCTACTCACCCTCTAAAAGATAAACTGTTTTAACCTTATTTCATGAAGTAAAGAAATGGCAATCTCTTCACTGATATCTGAAGCACAGTAAAAATCAGTTATTTCTGAGGTATAAATTTTTACCACTAAAGATAAAAATTGAAACAATTCCAGTCATTTGTAATGGCTTCAGGCCAATGTCCCTGATTTCCTTTCTTACACCCTTGTATTCCAGAATAACTAAACTCACTTGATAAATACCAGTGATCTCCAAAATTATCTTGCAACATCCTCATCTGAACTTTGACTTGTGATGGTGACTTATATCAGTTGTGCTGGTCCCTTTTATTTCTTATACTTTGTCTCACCACTGCAGTCAATAAAACTTTTAAGTAAAAAGAGCAAAATGCCACTCCTACTTGCTATATATGCTTCTAGCATTTCTCCCTGTCTGTCACATTTGTTACCTCACTCTCAAAACCTGGTTTTACTGTTAACAGTAAAAACTAAGGGGATGTTAATTAGATTCTACTGCCTCCCATACTAGCAGAAAAATAGTCAGATTTTAGTGACAATGACTGCATGATTCATTAAAGATTTTGATTTTCTGAAAAGCGCTGGATAAAACAATGTTATGAAAAAATGTGGAGAGCATAATGGTAAGATCCCACTATACAATTATAAAAATGTGGCAAACTGGCTGGCTGGCCCAGTGGAAGCCATTTGAAAAGATTTTCCATTCACAGTTCTAGAATCAGTACCATGAGCATGTTTGTAAGAGTGGATGGGCTAAACTTTGCTTTTCACCTGTAGCAATTAAGTCATACTGATCAGGCTGAAGTACTGAAATTTTACCAATTCCTGGTCCTAATCACTCTGTGTAATGAGAGCACAGTGCTGCTCTCTTGCTGTTTTCACATGCCATAAGAGTATATGCTTACAGAAAATTTGTAATTACTCATTTAAATAATTCCTGATGGATAATTGGTTTCTTATACTGAAAATAATGTTTCCTTTTAATCTGAGTTAGGTCAAGAATGAATGTGTGGTAAAAAGACTGTGGTGCTTCTGCATATATCCAGACTGAATTCTTCAGCAATGGATAAACAATATCATTGAGAATAGAAAGATGACATACTTATCACAAATTTAAACCTTTTTGTAGCCTAAATAGAGAGGAGAGAAGCCCATTGCAGTCTCCTGTTGTGCAGACATGGCAGAGATCCAGAAATCTACTCAATTTTTCTTCCAAAATCTAATGTTTTGATTTCTCAGATTACAGATACAGGGCTCTCTCATGTGTTAACATGGGTTTCAGCACACCTTTGAAGTAGCCTTCATCACACATGCCTAAAGCCTACCTGTGTTATTTGCTAATTTCTAGCAATTGAATAAATTTTTCCCTTCCAAATAGTGACTGATTAAATGTCAATAGACTGGAAGCATCTTCTCTAGCAATGTGAATCTTTCAAGGGTCATGGCCTGTGAAAGTGATTCAGCTTACAATGCTTTGCATTATGCTATTCAGAATGCATTTCAAGAAAAGTTGAAAAAAGAAGGAATGGGAGAAGTTTTAAAGTGTGTGTTTCCATTAAGGTCTCATAGAATCACATAGCCTCTTTTCATTGAAAGATTTATAATGCAGGACTGATTTCAAAAGTGCAAGATGAGACTATCTCTTTCTAGTCTTTTGTATGACCTTCTGAGTAGGACCTAGCCCATAGGAGTCTTGGGCCACAAAGACAACTTAGAGCAAGTCCTCAGACCATTTTTCTTGAACTTTGCTAGCCATCTAAGTTAGGTATACCTATCTCCACTAAAATTAGGGGTATATTAGGGACATTCTGAGTGCTTCCAGAAGATTCAGAAGCAGCAGTCCAAGTGATAACCTGGGTGGAAATACAACAAAATTAGAAAGGAAAATTCTCATTTTAAGCTCTAGCCTCTACTCAGCATTTTTCTCCACTTAGACATAATTCAGCCTCCCTACACCACAGAAGATACTGAAGTGTACTCTTGACCGTCATATGTCCTTTACTAGTATAGTAATAATTTAATGTTCCTTTCTTGCACCAGCTGTGAAATACAAAGAAAAATAATGATCTATTCACAGGTTTGATTCCTAAAATCTTTCTTCAGACAGCTAACATGTAAAAGAAGATACTGTAGTCTTGCTAACACACATAGATCAAAAACCATAACCCTAATACTGTGAAATCCTAACATTGGCCTAAAAGTCCAGAGGAATTTTTAATACTGCCAAAAAATCACCCAAGTTTCATGATATGCTGAAAATTTAACATTAAATGTGAGACAATGTCTATTTCCTATCATTTTTCTGTTCTGCTCAGAGCTCTTTAGTTGTATTCCTATAAATTCTCAAATATACTTAACCATTGTGACTATATCAATTCCAGCAGGTTGTTACAACACCCTGCTCCACTGATCCTCTTACTCTGCTGGTTTTTGATACATTTTTCTTCTTCATTTTCATCTATCTTAAGCTTTTCAGCAGGAGCACTAATTTATGTAAGTAACATTATCATACCAATCTACTGAAAACTGAATACAGCTGATGGCTACTGAACACTGTTCCAAATACCTTTAATACAATTGCAGTAGTATAAACATGTTTTTCTAAATAAGCAGAACAAGTTCACTTTTGTAGAAGGATTTTTTTTCTGTGCCCTCCTTTTTGTAAATAAGTATGAACACAGAGAGTAAAAGAAGGTAATGACTACCAGAGCACTGGATGAAGCAGATAGTATATTGACTTTGATCTACCCATAAGCTTACTTTTATATAACAAAGATAAGAACCAAGCCTAAAAATACTGTTGGTTTTGAAACAATAACATCTCTTTTTAAATTATGTATGTAAAAATGTATGTAGAATACATCTTTGCAAACTGAGAGGTGTTATTGTGTGCTTGCAATACTTAACTTTTATTGAACAAAAGGTCTAAGCTTTTATTGAATAAAAGATAGGGTTTCAGTCTTCATGGCAACAACAGAAAAATAAGCATTCCCTGTGTGCCAGTGTAGAAAAGCAGCCATGAACAAAAGCCAGAAGCAGTAACCATTTTTATCATCAGCTTTCAAATTCTTTCAATAAATATAATCTTAAATATCACAGCATTCATGTTGAAAGCTCTGCAAAAGATATACACAAAATACATCTAAGCTGAAAGAAATGGTAATGTACAACAAAATGAAGTCTGAGAACACATGAATTAATACAAAATTCTGTCATTTTGGTATAAATCTGTTTTTAAGTGGACATGGATGGTATTCCTACCCAAGCTCTAAAAGTGTGACTTCAGTCTAATCAGTCAATTGCAATCTTCCTCCAACTCGGCTTCTGCTTCTGCAATAAACCCTCAATTTAACATAGAAAATTGCTACTTATAAGCCATTGTTTATTGGCAAGTCATTTGTCAGCCCTTCCACCTTCCTGTATAGCTAGGCAAACTTGGATGTGTGTTGTCTCAAAAATGTTAAGATACTTTGACTATTTAACAAAGGGACAGAATTTCAAAAGCCTTCATCATGCTCTTGGATTCTCATTGCAAGAAAAGGGACATGTAGCCATGAATGTCCTAACTGATAATTAGTTATACTGACCGAATTACATTAGATTAAAATTATGCTGAATATTATGATTAATGTTCATGAACTGAAGTGCATGTAGTTAACTTGGGCTTGGGATAACTATCTGATACTTGCAAAAGTTCTTGGAATGAAGCTTCCAGTCTGTTAAGGCCCCCTCACCAGAGAAAATTGCCTCTAAAATCAGGTTATGATTGCTTACAAAGCCCATCTAATGAAAACCAATAACTGGAATTTGCAGTCACACAAATTCAAATTAAAAATAAAACATGCTGCTGAAAGAATATATTACTGGATTCTCCATTTGCTGTTGCCACCTAATCAGTCTTCAGTCTCTGAAGAGGTATTTGGCCATAGTCTCTCCACTTATGCATTTTGCAAATTTATCAACCAATCTTACCATACCAATTCAAGTTTGCTGCTAATTCTGGTGTTAATTTCCATGAGTCCCACAGCATCTCATTTGTCAGAAACTCAGAAAAGAAATAGGTAAAGTAATGACTTATAAATCACCTGACAAAACCTTTTGATGCATTGTTTAGCATTGTTAAGCAATACTTAGTGTTCATTTTTCCTACATTATGTTAAGAATCTTACAGTAAGAATGCATTTGATCCTGACACAGCTGACTAACTTTCAAATTAAAAAAGGCATGAATTTAAAAAGATATTTTATGAAAAAAAATCCAAGCTGTTTTGTATTTAGAAGTTAAACAAACTCTCCTGTATAAACACATTCTATGAAATACCATAAAGTTTTTAAATAAACTAAAAGAGAATAGAAGCTTCTTCAGTACCATGATTGATAAATCTATCAGGAAACCTCCAACACCTATGGAAACCAGTGCACACATAAAGACCACAGGGAAGAAACTGTCTGTTCTGTTTATTCCGTCAATTTAGGTTACCATCCAGCAGTTGCTTATGTTAAATCGGACAAACACTATTTTTAAGTATGCAAAAAGCAGAGTAACAATTCTCACATAAAAACAAAATTACTGAGATATTTTGTCTTGCTAATGTTAAATATATTTGATCTTTTTCATTTAGTGTTGCTAGTCAAATAAGCTACTCAATTTTATTTTTTATTTAAATACAATTCCCCCTGCCACTGATTTTACATCAACTGAGAATCCATGTTCTCTCAGGATTGCCTTTAAAAGATGTTACACATGCATCTATCTATCTATCTATCTATCTATCTATCTATCTATCTATCTATCTATCTATCTATCATCTATCTATCTATCTTTGCTTGTGTTATTTGTTTATTTTTCCAAAGGTATTAAAATATTTCAGGTTTACACCTGCTAATGTTGATATAAATCTAACTTTGGGGTCCCTCACTCAAGCAGTTGAGTTCCTGTAAGCTATCATCACAATCTTAATCCAGAAGATTTCACCCAGATCAGATAAATCTTTGATTTCTCATACATGCAACTAGTTGGTTGCCAAACAAGAAAAGACATTGGAATTTTATTTTAATTAGTTTTTCATCTAGTGAAGATATTTCACTTCAATAGTAGTAGGGGATTTGGGGCTTAAGTTTTCACTCATAGTGTTCACTTATCTGGCTAATACATGTTTTGGATCTGACTTTTTAATATTTAAACTACAAGAACAATAAAGAACTTTTTTTCCTTTGCATACATAAAAATTTATCCAGCTAATTCACAAATTGTTTACTTCCTTTGATACCTTAAGTTCTCGGCCTTTTTATTTTTTCCTTCTGCTCTTATGGATTGTACTGAATAATATGTCCTTTTCCTGCAAGATCTTGCCTCTATAACCATGCAATTATGTAGGAATCTTTCTTCTTTTTATTTTTTTGTTTTTCAATATAACATAATGTAAATTATTTTATCCATCAAAGTAACATGCAAATTTCTAACATATATTTATAATTTCAAGCTAAAAAATATGATCCACAAGAGAAATCAAAGGCCCAGGAATACCTATTATAATCTCAAGCATTTTAAGAAAATAAAATGTAATCTGTGAGGCTTCATTATTAATATTTTAATGCCTGAGGATATTAATGTTGCGTTAACATCTATCCTAAAATTTATATAGTACAATAATGTCTTTTTATATCTAAAAAATATGGTTATTTCCCATTTAGGACAGTATCTTCATTTAATGAGTAAATACCACTCATAACAGTTGGCAATCCTGTTAAGATGTGTTGGATAGTTTAAAATATATGGAAAAGAAAGAGAGAAATACTTTCATGACATTCTCTAGATACCGATCACTTTTTAACTGCTTTAGAATAGAAATTTAAGGTATGAAAGGCGACTATGGAATCCTAGGTAGGAGCAGCATGCTGGCACAGAGCACGCAGAAGGCAGCTACAATGTGGTGTGGAAAGGTCCAGAGCCCATCCATGCCCCAGGAGAGGAGCCCATCCATGCCCCAGGAGAGGACTCATGAGTGAACTGTTGGTGGAACAGGCTAAGGAAAATTGATCCAGTGCTTCTGAGCAGTGTTGGTTAACCCAAAAATAAGTGCTGGCTACATAATTGAGATCAGGCAGGAAATATTACTTAAATCCCTACTTAAAACACACTTCTCCACCTCCCAGACCACATGAACTTCATGTCAGGATGGATCATTGCTGTAACTAAAACAGGGTAAATTAAAATATTGGATTTTACTTATGGTAGCTAACAAAAAATACTTCACCCTTCATACTTTTGTGTATATGGTTTCAAACTTGTATGTATATTACTCCAAAATTTTTCAGTCTCTTATTCTCTTCCAAAAAAAAAAAAAGGCTAGTCTAAGATTTTATGTCAAGTTTTGCTATATGAAAACATTTGCAGTTGAGTTGAAAACTGTTAAAGCTGTTGAGATGAAAGTTAAGAAATCTTAGCTCTAAGTTTAGTCTGTCCTATTTAATATTCATTTATTAGTGGAGAAAAGAACACATAGAGTGCAATATTTTTACTTTTTTTAGACTCACTAGGAGACTATTATGCATGCATATGACAGCTGGTGTATTGATTCCAAAACGGCATGGATTTGTTTCAAATCTATTTCATTAAATGTTTAGGATCCATGTAGAGGCAACAATCATTGATAGAAGAAAACAGCATAAAAATCTTTTTTCATCAACAATTCAGGTGATCATAATTTCAAAAGTCAAGTTATTTCAAATTTTAAGTCCATATTCATCTGTATCCAAATAGTTTAGCTTCATAGGAGCTACAGTTCAAATGACTCTTGTACACATTCTCTTCTAAAGAATAATTTTCTAACCAGGACCATATTTTTAATGATTGCTGCAATTTTATCAGGATTGATCCTGTAAGAAAGAAAAGTATTTTATCTATAAGACACACTGCCTTTGAAAAAAGAAGCACAAAATAAATTAGTTTTAAAGATTATGTCATTCATTGTGATTATACTGGGGGAGAATAATATTTTATTTCTATTTTTCTTTCTCTCACTGAGTATTTCTGATTTGAATAAGTATGTTTTGTTTCTTTCTAAGCAGCAGCTGATTTCTCTAACTAGTTGTTCAGCTAAAGATTCATAGTCTGTCAAAAATAATTCCTCACTTAAAGATGATCAATAAATTGGGAAGCCATTGAACAGTGTAGAAAAAGCTGATGAGACTTTCCAAGTTTCTGTATTAAAGCATTAGTCCAAGAGCTGCAGAGGTTAGCTTGGGAAATTTAATCAAATAAACTAGTTACATGATTAGTGATTTAGTGGAGAAAAACAAAAGAAAATTAATTTGCTTTAGAAACACACATTGTACATATGGCAGAACTTTGTCTATTATGAATATACAAAGGTAGCATAAGCCTACATTTTAGCATTAAAGATTTGTGTATTTCAACTTAGGGCCAGTGTACAAATTCATACTAATGATCATTGATCTATTGATTTGTGTGGTTTCAACTGTGCAACTGTTGTAATTGTTAGTTCTACCTATGCTCTCTAAAGAACTAGAAAGCATAGAATGGAAAGCCAATTTAAAGACTCCTATATAACAGAAAAGAAGGAAAACAGTCTTTTTCATATTTTCTTTGTATCAAACATGGATCCTATACAATAAGAATATCTGTACTTTTTTTTCATGGTAATAGAATTACATGATAGCAAGAGGAACGTTTGTATTTGGAGAAAAAAAAATCAAGTAATTAGTTGCTGCAGCATAATGGCAATTTTTTGAGAGAAATATAAAAATAATTTGTCGAAGCTGCTCCTAATTTCTTCAAGCAATGTATTTCTGGACAGTTTGAGATGCAGTCTATTGATTATACTTTCGAATTCTTGGTTGAAGAAAAGGGTAACAGAAACATAATAGATATTCTCTGCCAAAAGCACATCTTTTAGTAGATGACTTGAAGTTGGCTAATTTCAGAAAATCAGTCAGCATAGAAAGTAGATCAGATAACTTCTGAGTGCAGATTCGTTTCAGATTACCTTAAAGGAGGAATGATTCATGAAAATATTAATCTATTTGTCCATTGTGGGTTCATATGCAGAGGCCTGGGATTTTTCTGTTGAACTAGTTTCAGACATTAATTTTACTAATATTATCTTGACTTGTTTCTTCTCAGACTACCAATATGGAGGCACACTGGAAGCCTCCTAGCTCAGCTGTAAAAAACAAAATTTAATCGAAATCTTAGTTTTTCCCTAGTAGAAAATATAAAGGGAAATTTTCAGCAACTGATAATAGTTTTATTTATTTACCATAATAAGGCCAACATAGTGCTTTGACCCTGGAAGGAAAGCACGTGACATTATAGTAATTTATATTTTAGAAATTCTGTCACCAAATGTTTTGCTGTACTTTGATTTTCAAACTACAGGTTTATTTTTAATTAATTTTACAGATTCACTGGCAGAATAAAACCGTGGTGCCTAAGGCTGAAATTTTATGTTAGGCCTCTAAAATATGTGGACTGAAGTAAAAAATAGATGACTGAAACCTGTGTAGAAATGTCTGAGCTAGTTTTAAGCTATCAGTATGAAGATAATAACAGTAAACATATAAGAGACTGAAGCTCAGCATCAGCTATAAACTAGACTTGGGAAAAAGCATTAATACATAGGAAATAACTCTGCCATAAAGTTGGAGGTATTAGAACTACCCTTTGGCTTATAACTGATTTTTCATATTTTTGACTAAAGTATAAAACAAGCACATCCTGTTTTTTCTTGCCAGTTAGCACTGTGCTCTTATCACCAGTCCTTGGCTGGTTCCATGGCTATCCAACAATTGGTGCTTGAGACACATGTGTTGGCTTTATCTTCTGGGCTCCTCCAGCCAGCCATGCCCATAGCTGGGAGCTGCACACAATGGCACAGCAGGCAGCAGCATGGGTTTCTGCCTGCCCTCAAAAGACTGCCTTTGAACAAACTCCTGGTACCCATGCTCTCTAGGTACTGCTGAATGCCAGATTAATTTGTGTAGAGACGTGCAGCCTGCTGAACTTTAATTATGCTAGGGAGTTGGATGCCTCTGCGTAGCTGCGGTAGACAATCTCTCTGACTTGTACACATTGACACTGAATGCAGTCAAACATGATTGAAGAGTGTCTCTTTTTACCTGATAGTATATTATGGCATATAGCTTATCCCACCTGAGTCTGCAGTATAAGGGTAAATGCAAAAGGCAGATAACTCACTATCATATCCACAGCAAAACATTTTCCCTACTCATCCCTGATAAAATTTGAATTCAGTTAATTTACTTTTGCATAACCTTTGCCCTTCATTTCATATTCTTGGTGGTATGAGTTATTACTGACATTTAAAAACCCCGTTTTATAGCTGTGTTCAAAATGGAATACAGGTAAATAAAAAATGACATTATACATAACACAATATAAAGGGTTATAAAAAAATGCAAATTTTAGTAGCTCATCCATGCTTTTATTTAGGGTTATTGGAAGTATTAGTACACCTTGTGAAACAAGAACAAATGCCTTCTTGCTTGTGGTAAGATTGAGTAGGAAAGAGAAAATAATTAGGGAAAAAATCTTTGGTCTTATCCTGAATAATCATTGATAGTGAGCAAGGTAGCCACCCTTCATTCAGTATTAAACCATGTACTAATAGAAAATTGTGGGAAAAAACCCCAACACATGAATACTTACCACAGGAAGGAATTTACAGTGTGAAGAAGTAAGCAAGCTTACCCTTTAAGTACTGTATCAACCCATATCTTAATAAAATGTAAGACAACTTGTACTTTTGGTGAATTTTCTTGGTCATCCATATCTAAATAAAGTACAGCACAAAATCTTAGAGGCTTAGTTTGGATGCTGCATGCCAAGCCTAATGATGTGCTGAAATCCAATACTAGTCTTAACTGGAAATCATTTTGATTTAGAACTGAATAGAGATTTTAGAAATGCTGTAAATAATGATACTTTCATATCTGAGTCCAGATTTAACTCTTAGTTCTGGTGCATTTTGAGTTTGGGTTTGAGGTTTTTTTTGTTTAGGAAGAGGGGACATTTTTGGGTTTCTTCTTCCTCATCACTATCTAAGTCATTATTTTTGTGGATTAAGAAACAATTACTTGGCCTTTTAATCACATTTTATATGTTGATTTTTTTTTTCCATTTCACGGGTACCAAAATAGAAGAAAAGATATGGAGTTGAAAACATCAAAATCCCCAGTTATCTGCTAGGTGAAGAGGAATGAAAATTTAGCAACAACCCTTGAATATGTATTTTTTGGAATATAGGTGAAGAACAACTAGGAACTAGATAATTTCCAAAACCTAAATCAAAGCTGAATTTAATCCTGTGAGAGATTTTCACCATATAAATTTCACTTGTGCTATATTAATTGCATTCAACGACCGACCTTATATAAGGAATTATTTTTAACAACAGTTAACACATCAAATTTTCCAGTAGAAAGTCATAAGTTTCCTGGATAATTTAATTTGACTTATTTGTCCTTCAGGGTGCTAAAACCCTGAAATGGCCTCTATTTCTTTCTTCTTTCTCTTTCTCTCTTTTATACCACATATATTTGTATGTATTTCATACATCAAAGCATGACTAGCTCCTCCTAGCTGCTGTTTTAACTTGCTGTTTATACTTTCCTTTCTTAAAAACTTATTATAATAAAAATTTACCTCATATGATATTTTTGTATATGTTTACATATGTTCATTCCTCATGATCTTCTTGTAAATCCGAGATTTTATCCACACTGTTTATGCAAACATCTTTTAATTAAATACTACTTGGGTTGAACTCCTCTAATGATTCTTTTACTGCAAAGGGCACCCTGCTGATCTTCAAATGAAAGACATGTCTATGGGCATAAACCCCATGGTGAATTTTGAGCAAGGATGACTGCTTTTATTTTATGTTAGTGGATTACTGGGATTATTGAAATATTCAAAACCAGAAACTATAAAAAAATCACTATGCATAGATTTGCATTTGCACATAGATAGATAGGTAATTAGAAAAGAAAAAAATATAACCCAAAAGAATCAGACTGGATGTTTGCCAAAAGTTGCAATTAGAAGGATCATCCTTCCTGGCTTTTAATGTTGCTGTCCTGCAGTGTTGCTGAAAGTGACTACATGGGACAGAATGCCATGAGAAGGCATCCTGAGTTCCACATGCTGGCATGAAGGTAAACTGAGATTTCCAAATGAAATGTGTCATAATCCTTTACACTCTGCCAGACTCAGTTGAGGGGCTTGAATGGGAGTGAGAATTTTTCTTGTATCTGCCCAAAAGAAGCTCTGTTGCCTCTAAAAGACCTCATGGCTTTTCCTAACCTAAGCTCTCACAAACTGTTCCAGATTAAGTTACTGATTAGGTTGCTAAAGGAGGTTGCAAAATGGCCATTATTAAGTGTTTTTAAAAGCCTCTTAGAAAAACATGTATTCCTCATCATGGAAATGCAGCTGAGGCTGCCTTTAAGGGAAAATGATTCGTAAAGGTTTCTTCCACTTTGACTCCTACTTTCTGGGATTTCATGGTCACTTCTATGTAATTTCACATTATTTCTCTTGAGCCCTAGTGAGAAAGGGGGAAAATATTTGCTTACAGGGAGAATAGCACATACAGCGATTAAGAGATTTGAAGGACAAGCTACTACAAAATCCAAGATGGAACTCAAGGAAACCAGTTTCTGCCCAGCCTGTTAGAAAGAGGTCCACTTCAGAAGTTCCAAATAAACAAGGCAACTGATTTTGATGTCATTTTTCTTCAGTCACCACAGAATTGTATGGAGATAGAAAGTACCACTTTGATGAGGTTTAGGTATATCCCACTGGGAATCCATTTGACCTGCAGCCTCTCCTCCACTTTTTCACATATACTTATTGATTCCATTGATTAAGGCATCTGTTTCATGTGACGCCTTCATTTGTTCTTGTGGAACACTCTTTAGCATCTCTTATAGTTCAGACAAAATGGTATGATAAGATTTAAACTAATACAGAATAATAGTTTCACACTGATAACAGCACTATCAGTAAATCTCACTTTAAAAAAATTTCTGAACTATTTTTTTAGTGTCTTGACTCTGATGGCCATGCGGTTTGTTCTACATTTGTAAAAGGAAAAAAAAGAAACTTGAAACAGCAAAATATTTTCTACATAGAAAATGTTAATATATAGACTTTTTTTTCTTCCATCTTTAGCATTTTCAGTTTAAAAAAATTGTTTTATATACAAGTTATGGCTTAGTTTTTCAGATAAATTCTGTCAGACCACTGAAAATCAAGACATCTGTTCACTGTAATATTAATGTATCCAAGAAATTTGGAGGGTTTTCACATATTAGTTTAAATTCCCTCTCATGGGTAAAGGTAGGATAAAAATTTTTATTGCGATGAGAAAATTTTGAGGGAAACAATTCCAGGTAACTTACAGAACCACTGATAAATACTTGCTAAAATTACAAAATGTTCGGTCTAAATCAGATTTTTTGCTTGCATAAAAATGTCTCTGCATCTATGTAGGTGAATCTTAAGAAATTTTATACATAAAGACTTGTAACTTAAAATACTATGTGAGGTAGAAAGTAAAACATCTATTAAAATATTTTGACTACACTGTGCTGCAGCAACTAAGTGGTCTGCTCAGGAGTTTTCTATCAAAGTGCTGGCCAAAAGAGCAGACTTTTATTGTCTGTGATCAATTAGGACAGGTAGAAATTGCTGCTGTACCAAAGAATTACATTGTTTAAGATGAAATAAAACATCAAGTACTGCATACCATTCTACTCTTTGCAGAGGGAAAGGACTGCAGTAAAATTGCAGTAAAAGTACTGCATCCCCCTTTATGCTACTTCACTGAGGAGATTGCAAAGCTTCAATTGTGTAATCGAAACCTCTTTGTTTTCATATCATCAAGAAAGATAGACAGGGAAATAAAGGACTTTTGACAATTTCTACTAGCTCCACGCTGGTGCAGGTTTTCTATACCTGCCAGCTGACCATCATTTTGTATGTCAAACATTTTATATAACTCAAGACAGAAAAATTGGCATCTGAATTTCACTTAGTTTAGCTTCTTCTGGTTATCCTCTTACTTTCCACTTCTTTGTAGTCTTAACTGCTGCTGAGGATGTTAGGATGGTGTAGAAAAAGAAGAGTTGGATTTCAAATATTAATGATCATTTCAAACACATGGAGAATTCAGAGGTGGCTGGACGAAAACTGCTCAAAACTCTTTTCCTGTCTAAGTGGTAGGAACAAAGTCTTTAGGCAGAATTTAGCATTGCTGGGAAAATTCTTAAAGAACTGGGTTCTACCAGTTTTATGGTTGTGCATAATATTCACTCCATGTCTATGTGCAAGCTTACAACACCAGGAAATGAGCTGTTCATTTTATCTTATTGTATAAGATAAAAGATACCTCTCAGAGCCACAAAAAAGACACTGCAGTGTGTCATGTTGTCTTTGAGTCTTCTTGCTTTCTGCAGGAGCTGTCCCTCATAACTGTGATATGGAAGGGAGACAAAGGTTTTCATCCTCCACTTAGTTTTGAACTAAGTAATTACAGTAATTACAAACTAGAAGTCACTGTCTGCCATATATATATATTTGCTGCCACTCAGCACTGTATAACAAGTCCCCTCCCTGCTTCTCTCACTGTGGTCTTTGTTATGATCCCATTAGGTCTTTCATAACCTTCAAGTCTTAGGCAAATAATGTTTCTAATGTAAACTCAAACCCCTGCAATTATATTCTCCAGAAAACTCAGTAAATGCCAGATAGCCTGCGAAGAATACAAAAATGAATACATTTGCATGGTTTTAGGCCTCAGATAAATATATCTGCTTTGTTTCCACTATCAAGTTATCAAATTGCCATGAAAAGACAGATTTTATGTTATTTTCAAAGACAAAAATACCAATTCCAGCTCAGAAACACTCAAGGCCTCAGACTGTTGTAGGCTGAGAGGCAGTACTAAGGGAATATCACAGTATTCTGGCCACAGACAGTCTTGTCCAGCTAAGCACTACTGATGATTAGAAATCAAATACTAGGGTAGAGGTTGAGTATGGTCTTCTTATTAACAAACTGCAATTTGGGAAAACAAAAATTGGTTCAAGATTTTGAAATAAAATTTTTTTATAATAAGTATTCTAGATATCTTCAGACATCTAAAAGAAGAGCTGAAGCACACAGTAGTTGTACAAAGTTGTAACAGGTCACGCATGATATTAGTTACTGAGAAAGATGTAACATGTTCTCCTCTTATTGCTACATGCAGAGAGCATGTTCTTGATCTGCATAAGTGATGCAAAGATTATTTTTTACTCTGTTAGTATTCTAGAATTTTTTTTATTCTGTACTTCTTACCTTCTGTTATGCTGGAGGCCTTAGAAGGGCAGTAAGCAGCAGAAAGAAAAAGTATATTTCAGACTTAGATTGGAAAAAGAGGAAGGTGGAGAAAAAATGTTATCCCAGCTGACCACCCAAGAAAGGTAATTATGTACTTACAAGATCTTTTAGAGAGAGAAGGAAAAGAATGGCTTTCCCTTCTTTTTGAGGTTGTCAGTCAAAGATACTTTGAGAATGTGGGTGCAGATTGGAGTTCAGTCTTCATCTCCTTTTGAACACCTCTTACTTTCCAAATCACCTTGACCCTTCATTTGGTGATTGGACATTTACAAGTTTGCTGACTGAGAAAAGGCAATGTCTCAGAAACTGTGTGTGGATATTCCCCCATGCCAACAATCTTATGGTTCAAATGTGAAAATGTCTATTTTAATAAGATTAAGATTTTATAGGTTCTTGCTTCTACAATACAATGTACTGTTCTACAGTGGACAGCTCAGTATCCAAAAATCTTTAGCATTAGATGTAAATGACTTTTTAAAGAAAAAGGAAAGATTGGATACCTTTTTACCTCTAAATTCTGATCATCTGGAAACCTCTTAGTCAAAAGAATAGTGTGATTTGAAAACAGACCTAAATTTTAGTTGCTACTCATTAC
This sequence comes from Molothrus aeneus, assembly GCF_037042795.1. Classification (NCBI taxonomy): domain Eukaryota; kingdom Metazoa; phylum Chordata; class Aves; order Passeriformes; family Icteridae; genus Molothrus; species Molothrus aeneus. Next base: position 34,408,420 of record NC_089651.1, on the reverse strand, counting down.
CAAGCCCATTTATCTTAGAAGGAAAAAATATGGGAGGAAACAGAACTATCTAAAATGTTTCTTTTATTTGGAGCTTATCTTCTGTATATTGTACTTTGTTCTGTAATGTAAAATGCATTGTTATGTAGCACCAAGAAAGCAGAGGTACTGGAAAACCTGAAAAAGGATAATAATCCTTTTTGACTATTTCCTTTTGTATTCTTTTTTGTGCTGTATGAGATGAAATGTTTCCAGCAACTGTCAGTACTGTGTAAACAAATGAGTCACTAATTTAGAAGGTTTTAAGTGAAGGAAAAGTACATGAAAAAAATAGGGTGATAAAGAAGAAACCTGCTTTTCTGCTTTGTCAATTTTTCCTTCACAAAAAAGAACAGGAGTTAACAGTAAGAGAGAGTAGGAATGTCACAAACATGTTTATAAAAAAGATTTTTTTTGCTTTTCCTTGAAAAATGGAATACCAATCTCTCTCCTCCTTGGCTGATCACCTACATTTTATCAATGCAGCCACCTAAGAGAGACCAGCTGAAAACACAACAGACGTGGTTATTTACGCCTGGTTGGTGAGCATTGGTCACTGGACTGAACTTTGTCAGTCACTTGTGTCCTTGGGCCATCCTGGAATGACTTCTGCAAAATTATTTTGAAGCAGCTTTTTTTCCTTTCAGTCAGTCTGGTTCCCTTGTTATATTTAGCAGGCTCTAGTGCTTCTTTTGCTAATATCAATAAAAATATTTCATACCTCTGAGGAATTATTTTGTTTTGCTTTTTTTTTCCTGAATTTAACTTCCTGAATCTGTTCTTAATCCCTTACTAAATGTTGTTGGCAAGTATTAGCTAGTAAGATTAACTGTAATGTGTAAGCTTTTTTTAGTATCTGCAAAGAGCTGTGAGTAATCCTCATTTAGGCATGGATCTAATTCGCATGTACTTTTGGAATTGAAGAATGGCATTAGAATGACAATGAGAATATTTCAGAATTTATTTAAATAAAAATAATTGAAAATTAATATAATTATGCAACCTCCTTATTTTTACATGTATTCTAAATTTTCATTTGAAGAAATGCAGTCTATAATAGTTCATAGAAGAAACTCAACGAAACTCAGCTAAAACAGTCAGAAAATATACCAGTCCTATGCATTTAAGCTTGCATCATTTCTATATTTATATTGTACACATGTGCAAAGAAGATATTTACTATTTTTTTTAGCTCAAGTAATAACCATGGACAAAATTTTAGTTTCAGCAACACAAAAGTTCAGTTTTTAAACTGCCTCAGTGGTATCAGCAGTAATTATTAGTATATTTTCATTTTCTGCCATCTGAAACAAAATAGGAGTGTTTAAGCATTAAGCATTAGTACCAATACACAATAAAACAAGTAACTAAGCACATAAATGGCTACAATTTACAGTTAAATCTTCATATTCCTTCTTTACAAGTTTGATAATCTGGACTTATATCACTGCAGCTCTATTGCTACTTCATACCGTATCAATTACTGATAGCCTGTGGATCTGAAACGTACTGGGTTCATAAAAAAAATAAATTCCCAAATTATCTATTAACATTTATTTTTCCACTGTGTTTGTTTATGGCCCAAGGGAAGCCAAACCCAATACATTTAGGATATTTCCATTATTTGGGTTCTAAATTTTTCAAGAATTAATTAGATTTTTTACGTACCTGGGCTAATGATCTCTACTTTTGTTCCAAAATAAAATGAGACTGACATCTAATCAAGATTCAAAATGTTGTGTCTTTCTGTTACAGAAGGCATTTGTAATGACATGGTTGCTCAGTTTCTTTTCCCAAGGATATCAGTTAAGCACCTTTTACCAGGTTCAGAACTCATGTAATACTATATGGGAATTTGAGACTGTGAAATGAATGCCAGACATCAGAGCAGCGCGACTGTCTGAGGCGTGATCCTTGCTGACTTTCACTTTGTATCATCATTTACTGCTGTTCAAAGTGGGTACAAACTAGATTTTTCCACCAATGCTGCTGTGAGCTGAGAACACAAGGCAAAAGTGATTCTGTCAGGGAATGCCGTTGATTGACAGAGATAGAACATTTGCTAAGCACTGAACAAAGATATGAAAGTCACACTGCACATGCAGTTATGTTGTTCAGGCTTTACTGTCCACAGTTTGCTGCTTTACTTCCATAGGGAAGGATTGAAGCCAAACCTTGGAATTCCTTAGAGACCTATTGATCTGCAAGATTCAACCCATTAGTCAAAGCAAATCTGACATGACTTAATTAGAAGTAAAAATTTTAAAAAAGGATCCCTTGCACGTAGGTTTATGCTGTAAAAGCTAGACTGTGTGCATAAATACTTTTTTATAAATTATATATAATAGTAACATATATAGATATATAGTTTTAATAAAGTACATATATATAAAATTTATATAAATTTTTATATATATTAATTTATATATAAATTACTGTGCTCTAGTTAATTGAATTATGAGGTATATTAGAACAGATTAGGAAATATTTTTAATATGTTTTTATATAGTATTTAACATTTTGATACAGTGACATATTTTTAATAAATGTTATACATATAATAAATATAATAAATATAAAAATGGTTCCCCCACTCCATTTTTTTCCTGATTGTGATCAGTCCTAAGTATTTAGGCACAAAATGAGGAATGGAAAATGATCTACCAGCTTCACATTCTAAAATGGTTAACCCTAACAGAAGAATCAAATCCATTAGATGCTTTTGAAAATTCAATATTCGCTTTTCATATAAATCTGAACTATGAATTTGAAAATGATACTGAGTTAGTAGATATTTGTTTGTATTAATAAAATATGCAAAAAAAAAAGCAAAAATTTAAATAACTGCAGTGTGGGAGAAAAACAGCAAGCTCTCTGAAAGACTGTTCACAGTATTTGTGGATCTCCAGTTGTAGATTTATATCACATCTTTGTGCAGTATGTGAAACAATTTTCAAAGCATTAATGGAAGTCCAGACCAAGATTTTCTGAAAAATTTGGTGGCCTTTTTTTTTTTACTTCCCCCTTTTTGCATTGACCACTGCAGCACAGTCAAAACACATTTACATGCATCTCCCAGGAAGGAATATCCTTGTGGTTCACCATTGGGGGGCTGAAAGCTGAAGAATGAACCTGTCAGTCACTGTGTCTAGGTTACAGATGTTAAGAACCAATCTCTCAATTTACAACTCTGTATTCTGTATATTCTATATATAATAATATGTATTCATTTGAAAGCTTTTCAGTTTTCTTCCTTTTTATTTATTCACCTTTCTATAACTGCAGATGAATAGCAGGTAATCAGAAATATCTGTGTCTGGTCATGTTTACATCTAATGCCATGTCCTTTTCCACCTGTTAAGGTGGAATGAAACTTGCTGCAATCAACAGTTCCATAAAAAAGACAAGACCTAAAAAGAGATATAATTTGGGAAATTGAAGGAGTGATAAATGAATGCATTAGATTGTATATGTTCAGCTATGATACAAAAAACCTCCCTAAACTGTATCTCTATATGCTCCTATCTTTCCACACAAATATTGAGCATTCTGGGATGATTTAAAAATCACAGCCAATTTTATTAACTAAATTTTGTAATGGGAGACTGAAAAATGTGGGAAAATATCTTAGAGAAGATCATATAATAATACATCTAATCTTTTCATTTTCTCTTTTCACAGAGAAATATATATATTTTGTGTCATATCCTGGCTTTACTCACACTGAGAAGCTCCTTACTCCACAGGCATTCCTGGAATCAATCTTTCTGATCACTTTGTAGGTTAAAAGACCATTTAATTAAAATAGGAAAGGACAAATATGCTGGACCGGCAGCGGAGAGAGGAAAGAAAAAGTGGGAGACCAGAACAAACATTCAGGTTTGGAAAATGAGTATGAGGCAATAATCAAGGCACCAGAAGCAGGGATTCCTTCTGCAGCCCATGGATCAGACAGCTCTGGAGCAGATATACACAGCGCAGCCCATGGTGAACTCTCTGTTGGAGCAGATAGATATCTCCTGAAGGAATTTGAGCTCATGGGAAACCCACACTGGAACAGAGTTTTTCCTGAAGGACTGTGGAGAGAACCCACTCAGGAACAGGGGGAAAATGTGAGAAGAAGCAAGAAGCAGAGAGGAATTGCTACTTACTGCTACCTACAAACCACAACCCGCATCCCCACGAGCCCTCCGCACTGCTCACAGGCTGCTGAGTAGAAGAATTGGGAATGAAGGATTGAAGTGGAGACTGGGAAAAAAGGAGATGGTGAGGGTAGAAGTTCCACTGTGAATTCTGGTTTTGTTTCTCACCATCCAAATCTATTTAGGTTGGAAATCGAATAATATTCTCCAAGTCAAGTGTGTTTCACCTGTGATGGCAGGAGGTAAGGGAGGTAAGTGACCTCCCTGTCTTCATTTCATCACCAAGAATTTCCTCTTATTTTTTCCCCCCTGCCTGTTTAGGAGAGTTGGCAAATGCATTTAATCCAGCAGATTACTGTTTGTTTGACACAACCAAAACCCATCATTTGAATGTATCAACTTGTTCATCCTACATTTAGGATCTTCTAAAAATGCTGAAACAACTTGAAGCATATAAATATTTAATTTGAAGCGTATTGTAACATTTAGAAACTGTAAATCATGAGTGTTCACAGCACTTTTTCTTCAAACTAGGCCTTAACCAAACAATCAGATAACTGTCAGAAAGTCAAAAAAAACCCATCCAAGACACGCTTTTATTTTCAGCTTCAATCTGCTCAGAAAAAGAGTCTAAAGAATAAAAAGAATCAAAAATATTACCAGACCTCATTTTAAGACACAGTTGAAATTTCAGTATAAATTCAGAAATACAACCTCAGCAGAAGATTGCAACTGTCACTTTTAAGACTGAATATTGTCCCAGAGAAAGAAAGCTTCTATAGAGAGACTGCAGAATACCTATATTCTTCATATGTTTCATATAATAAGTGTTTAAACACTTAGATAATTTCCTTCCCGTATTTAAATGCATGTTTTAATTTCATGTTTCTAAATTGCATGCTTATATAAAATAGGCTCTACACTGCAATGCAGTATGCATCAATAACAAGATCAAACAGCATAAAAGAAGAAATATAAGGAAATTATTAAATGTGGATCAGATTTGAGGTAGCCTTCCTTAGATAAAAGTCTGTATAGTTACCTGTGTTCCAAAGATTGACAGTCCTATTTCAGTAAACTTTATTGTCCATACTAGACCATTACAAAATGTAGTAAGAGATAGAACAAATTTTATTTTGAATTTGACTTTTTGTGCTTACAGCATGTGATGAGGGACAATGCTATGACAGCTCAGGCTTACTCAGGCTTAATGACAGATCTAAATTGGAGCTTGGAGATAAGCGAAATTCTTTAGTGATACCTCAGTTGTCATTGATTGCTATGAGCAATTTTAAAGCTATTCAGGATGAGAATTGCCAGCTTGGGTCTGAAGAAGGGGAATCCAGTACATATGACTTGAAGCTGGCACAAATTGAATTGAATTAAAAATAAAATAAAACCCCAAAGGTTTATCTCACTTGTATATATACATGATATTCACAACTACATATAGCATTATACATCATCAGGGAAACACATAGTGGATTTACAGTGTACCACTAAGCAGTAGCTGTGACAAGACAAAAATATAGGTCTAGGCACATTATAGATCAGCAGCAGCAGCAAGATGACTGAAAAGAAAATGTTCTAGGCTAAAGACAATAAAGAAGTCAAGCGTAGAGAAGAAGTTCCCCTTCTGATTGTTAATCTCAGAAAATATTTCTTTCTGACAAAGTTATCCTGCTTCTTGTACACAGCATAGCATATTTTCCATCCAAATTACAATTATTAGAACAGTAAGTATTTGAGACAACTAGATGCCCAATCATAATAAGGACAGAGGCTTGTATTTGGGTGAGAAAGGGCTATAACTGCTCTGTACATTCAGAAGTTTTGGGAGCAGTAAATATCTTCAGTAGTGCTTTGTCTTCTGAAAAACTCACTTGAAATCTAAAAACTTCTTTTTGAGCAACATATACAGAGCCAATGAGTGTATTTAAGCACTTGGTTTCACATAACAAGGAACATCCTGCAGCAATATTTGGGTCTCATTGAGGCTTACAGTCTTGTTCAGAGGGCAAATTTGGCCATCAGTGCATCTTCAGAACAGCCTTCCAAAGACAATGTAAGGTTTTTGTATTGTGTTTGTGTGGCCAGGTTTTGGTAGAGGGGGGCTGCGGGGGTCACTTCTGTGAGAAACTGCCAGAAGCTTCTGCCATGTCCAGCAGAGCCATTGCCAGCCAGCTCCAGGATGGATTTGCCATTGGTCAAGGCTGAGTCAGTCAAGAATGGTAGAAGGCTGAGTCAGTCAAGAATGGTAGTAATGACTTTGTGATAGCCTATTTAAGAAACAAGCAAAAGTTATTGGAGAGATGTAATTGCAGCCAGTGAAGAGCAGAGTGACAGTATGTGAGAGGAACAGCTCTGCCAACACCAAGGTCAGTGGAGAAGGAGAGGGAGGATATCCTCCAAGCACTGGAGCTGAGTGAGATTCCCCTGCAGCCTGTTGTGAAGACCATGGTGAAGCAGCTGTACTCCTGCAGCCCATAGAGGACCATGGGGATGCAGAAACCCATCTGAAGCCCATGGAGGAGATCTGCACTAGAGCAGGTGAATGCCCGAGAGGAGGCTGTAAACCCAGGAGAAACCTGTCAGGCTCCTGGCAGAGACCTGTAGGCCTGTGGAGAGAAGAGCCCACACTGGAGCAGGTGTCTTGGTGGGACTTGTGATCCTTCAGGGGACTCACACTCAAGCAAGCTGTGCCTGAAGGACTGCACCCCATGGAAGAGTGACCCACATGGCAGTTTGTGGAGAACTGTTGTCCATGGGATGGACTCACCTTGCAGAAGCTCCTGGAGGACTCTCACCTATAGGAGGAAGCCTACACTGGAGAAGGTGAAAGGCTTTCCCCCTGAGAAGTAGCAGAAACAACCTTTGATGTACTGACCATAACCCCCATTCTCCATCTCCCTTAGCTGCTGAAGGAGAAGGAGGTAGAACTTAAGAAGGAGGAAGGGTGAGGGAAAGGTGTTTTTTAAGATTAATTTTTCTTATTATTATCCTGCTCTGATTTTGTTAGTAATAAATTCAATTAATATCCCCAAGTTGACCCTGCTTTGTCCATGACAGTATTTGGTGAGTGAGTAATTTTTCTCCCTGTCCTTATCTCAATTAATGGATCTTTGTTATATTTTCTCTTCTCCATCTAGCTGAGAAGGGAAGTATTAGAGTGTCTTTCATGGGTATCTAGCATCCAGATAGGGTCAACCCAGTACAATTGTTTTCTGTGCTAATGTTAAATGTACTGCCTACTTGTGGTGGCATAACAAAAAACAAAGCAGAAAATGGTTTGTTGATTAGGAACCCTGTCTCATAACCTAAAAAATTACTGGGCAAAATGAGCTTATTTCTGATTAATTTTTTTTTAGGTTTGAGATCAAGTGTGGCAAAGTAGCTTTATCAATGTTATCAGGCTCAAAAATACACACCACAATATCAAGAAACTTTATTGACTGCAGCTTATTTTACTTTTTATATTTATTCTATTTTACATTATTTTGATTAACATAGGTACATAATTCTATATATTAGATATAATGGCTTCAACAGCAAATATATATTTTATCTTTGTTAAAAATAGATTGGCATGTTTTTATTATTTGAAGATTTCAGTAGGAAGGGGTTTTTTATGAGTATTGATCTTTTTTCTGAGCAAATATCACAATTTTCTCTCTCTATCCTTTTTCTGATAGTAAAGATTTGTGTACTTGTGTTTTAGCTTGGAGGTAAATATAATGCCATAGAAATAGTTTCCAAAGGTCCCAAGTTTCACAAATATTCTGGTTAAAATATTCAGAAGTTACTGAAATCTACTTAGCTAATTTATTTAGGAAATCTGTATTGACAAAAGAGAAAACTCATGGTTTCAGTATAATTAGCATTTATTCTGAAATTTTAGTGACAGAAATTTAAGATGCTGTATTTTCTTGTTGTGCACAGTTTGATCGCTCTCCTGATTACTAAAGTATAGCTGCACTAGGGAGATTCTCCCTCTAATTTATTTGTTTCCAAAAAAAGAAAAAAAATTAAAAGGTCAACAGTGTTTCAAAAATCCTGTGACTTAACCAGTTTCAAAAATAGCATGTCGAAATGAATACTCTGCTTGTTTGCAAATTAAGTCCTATGGATTCCTCTTCAACTCTCATTTTACTCACTTTTTCATCTTGGACATTTCCAGGTTAAAACCTTTGTTTTCCTATTATTTCTTTTTTGTGAGAAATCAAATCTTTAAGAAGGATGATTTTAAGCCTTCTCACAAACAGAGAAGTAGTGATTATCTTAATTCACCATCTTTTTTTATAAATTTAGAATGTTGACTTGGAAATGAAAGGGAAAAAATTATGCAGAGACTATTATTAATAAAGCAGTTCTACAAAAACCTAAATTCCCCAGATGAAAAACTGTTCAGATAACTGAATTATTTTATAAGAGATCTACAGGGGCATAGCATCAATATTTAGAATCATTCTTGAAAACAAATGGAACAGTTGGAACATTGATTTATGACATATGAACTCTCAGATATTTCTTATTAGCAGAAAATGTAACATTTTGGATATGTTATTCAACAGATATATAGGTGTTCAAAGGCATAGCATTTCTGAGATTGAAAGAATTCACCTTGTCTTGCACTACTTGTTTTTGAAAGGATCCAATTGTCTTTTGAAATACCTAGAGAGAAAAGAAAAGATTCAGCTTTCTCTTCTATCCAGATAAGCTCCTGCTGCTTGTAGATACCCACTCTTTTTCTTCTAATTACAGTTCAATTAATGTATTAACAATTTTGGTAGGTCTAGTGGGTATATTCATTCTTTTTATTTATTAATTCAGTTTATTACTGTGTTTCCAGTTTTGCATTAGGGATAGCTCTTCATATTGTGCTTGAATATCATTTTTTACTATGGACATGAAACTTTAAATTTAAAATGTTTTCTGCATTAAAGGAAAGTGGTTGTTTTGGGCTTCCAGAATGGCCAAATCCTTTTTGCCAAATTCATGTTCCCTTTTGTCACAGTAAAGACATCCCTTACCTGGCTGTTTGGGTTTTTTGTTTGGTTTGGGTTTGGGGTTTTTTTGGTTAGTTAGTGGCATATGGTTTTTTGTTTGATTTTTTGGTTTTTTTTTTTTTTTTTTTTAAAGAATAGGACTCCTAAGCGGCCTCTTTTACTTCTTAGGAGTCATTTGATCTTACTTCGGCTTCCAGCACCACCCAAATTTTAGATGGCACCTGAATTTACTCCTCTGGACTGAACACCTAAATTTTCTACATAGCCAGGGGGTGAAAAGGATATCTTTAAAGCCTCTTCCTGACTTTGTATCTCAGCCTGTGAAAGCCTCCACCTCCCAGTGGGCCGTCTAGAAATCTTATAAGACATATAATAGTGAGTGCAAATCAACTTGTACAACATATAATACACGATATATCTCCTGATTCTAATTATGTTTTGCATACCATGTAATTCATGCCACCCTAAAAAGTCAAATTTAAGTCTAAACCAATATTTTTCCATCCTACACATTATGAAGTAACTCTCCTCTTTTAGACACTGAGAAGTTCTTTAACAATATTTTCCCTCCTTCCAATTGACTTCATGCAGATAGATAGGTCAAAGTACATGATTCCATTGACTCCTTTCTCCTCCTAAATGAATGTATTCATTTTTCATAATGCAAATTTCAATAAAGGACTAAAAAGAGGAAAAAAGTCCTCTTTATTAATATGGTTGGGAATCTACACTTATTAAAAATAAGTAGGAAATATGTATTTGGCATGCCAGAGTTTAAAAATACACTCTGTTGAGGTGACCTTAAATTCTGTATCTGATGAGTTTTTACCTTTTTAAGCAGCTGCATTTTTTTTTGTAAATACACTAAGAAAGTTTGATATTCATCTACTGGGACAAAAAAGTATAAGGAATAAAACCCTGCAGCTATGAGAATAGTTTATAATTATTTTGAAAAAGCATGCCCTACATTTATGTATAAAAAATCTGATTTGTAATCCAGATAAATTACTTCTGTAATAACCAGAGGTTGTTTTTCTTCTTTTATTCTTAAAATGAACAGAGATCCCAGTTTCCTAGGATCAGAAGATATATATATATTCTAATTTTGACCAAAGTATGCAGAACCTCTGCAAAGTTATAAATCTTACAACGCCTTACATGTATGCACTTCACAAAGCACAGTGTAGTAAAATTCGTTATGGAGAAAGCATAATATAATATGTTTATCTAAATGTTTTCTCTTATCTGAAAAGGATTTAAATAGCAATAAGTTCCTTTCCTAAAATGAAGAGCAAGACTGATGTTCACACAACAGAATAAATCCACCAGAAAAAGTGTTGGAAACAGTATTATATGTTCTTATCATATTATGAGGCTAATATAATTTGTTATGCTAAATTTACCTTGAATGTTTCTCATTTATTTTAATTAAATAACACTTGAGAATGTGTATGCCAAAGGACAAGTAATTTATGTAGTTTGAAGGGGAAAAAGAGATGTTTCTTGTATAGTTGCCTAACACTCTCTTCTTAATCTCACCTTTGCTCTCTCTCACTGTTCCTTTTTTTTTTTTTTTTAATGTTTAGGCAGAATAAACTGAGGTTTACAATTGCAGAGAATTCTAATGTCTTAGCACAAATCAAAACTTCAAATTCCTGGGTCTTGTAAAGGCTCTAGAAATTTCTCATTGATTTTAGCAATATTGTCATTAATATATTGTTTCTTACAGTAAAACAGTGGGTTTAAAATATAAAATTTGGGATTTCCAAAGTATTATTCCAGCTGTGTGATTTTCTATGAGATTGCTATTTGTCCAACAGTTCAGTGCAGTAGGACTATTCTATTTTACACTGGTTTTTTGTGTATCAAAGCAATCGTGTGTTTATTTTGGTATGGTAGTAAGGAATGGGACATTTGTTTTCTGATTCTCTTTTATATTGTTTCTCTTGAGTTTTAGTTTGGGGTTTTTACTTGGTTGGTGGGGTTTTTGCTTGTTTGGTTGGTTGGTTTGTTGTTTTATTTTTTCATTTTTTTAAATAGGTCATTTAACCTCCTTGAAAAATAGTAACAGTAATTCTCCTTGCAGTTGAGCTTGACTACATTGATAGTTCCTAACTCACTGAGAAAATAATACCTTAATCCAGATCTGCCCTACAAAGATATGCTTTATCCTTACCAGAGAGTAAGTATGTCACAAGGTTTTGGGAACTCCAAGCAACCGTTTTTAATACACTGGTCTTTGATTTTGAAATCTGGGTAAATTCAGTGCTAGGAAAGAAGGTGGGCGTCATATTGTCATTTTGGATCACCTGCGGGGAAAACTGGTCCTTCTTAATGAAAAAACCCAAATTGCTGACTTCCAGAATGAACATTGTGAATGTTACTGTGGAAGACTTCAGCATGTAGAAGGAGGTCCATCTGTGATTCTTCCAAGCTGCTGATAGTCTCTGGAGAATCACCTTTTTACTCAGTCTCTATTAGTAGTACCCAGGCCAGGACTGGTTAATTTTAGCAGAGTTGATTATAGAGGCAAAAGCAAAATGGATATGTGGTGGACCCCAGATACATATATCATATTTTTTGTCTTTCTGATAGCAAATATAAATAGCCAAATGAGTCTATAAGCCTACACTTCAGATCAAAATATACATATCTGATATCATTAAAAATCTATAATTTGACAGGCGATTGTAAAATTCTACTTTGAAATGTTCTGTCCCTTCTAAAATAAGGGCTATTTTTGAGGGATATTATAACCATGAAATAATGCAGGTTTCTGCAAATTTCAAGCAATGTCTTATAAAAATGTTCAGGGTTGCACAGGCTTGGAAAAGATTATGTAAAAGCCAAACAATATTTTTTGGCATTTCTAAGTGTTCTAATAGTTGTTAATTTGTTTGTAAGATGCAAAATTCTTATAAAGCAAGCATGACTTCTATGACTAGACTTCATTTAAATGCCACTTCACCCTAAACTCCTTGAAGTATAAAAATACTTAGGTACATTTTACAATATCAAATGTTGAGCTATTTTATTAAAATAAAAACCTGTCTATCCTTTCTTTTCTAGAATTAGTTAAGATATAATATCATCTTAGTCTACTACAAGAGATAAATAAACCATTGAACAAAGTATCATCAATGTAAAAGAGTAATTTTTTCCACACATTTTCAAAGAAATTCAAAAGAAAATAAAAGAAAATTCAAACATAGAGAAAATTATTTAACATGTCAACAACAAATCTGGAAAAATTCTAAATCAAATAAAATCAAAAAGGTATTAGTTTTATAATAGTCCCAATTCCATTATGTAGTCTACATATATCTATAACCCTGTAGCAGGAGTTTTTATACAAGTTTTATTAGGAAATGAAAAAGTAGATCTTGCAGACCTGTCATATTTCCCAAGTAAACCTGGTTAAGTAAGTGGAATGGCAATAACTGGACTCTCATCCTTTGACTGCACTAGTCTATACAATCCTACTGACTCATCAAGAAACACTTGCTGTGCCATGGAAAATAAGGGAGTTTCACTCTGCCTCCCATGCTGCAGTAAAGAAAGAAAGGTAAATAAACCCCTGAGGGTGAAGTGAGGCACAGGGTTTGGAATAAAATGATTTCTAATTTTTCCCTTTTCCATTTTTTTTCTCACAAGCTGAGGCTAGTCTCCTTGTTTAGTCAATGGAGGTCCTTCAGATGGGTGTTTTGAGCATCTAAGTCAGAACTAGAGTATCTCAGTAAGCCAGATGAGGCAAGCATCCTGCTGAACAACAATCCTCCTGTCCAGCACAATATATTTTATGCTGATCTTTGTCTAGACTAGATCATAAGAGACGGACCCTGCAGGTATTGTTCCAGTCTTTTTCTTCCTCTGAAGAAAAGCAGCACATGTAATTGCTTAAGCTCAGAAGCTGTGAGTGAAGGCAGATTTCAAGGACTCATTAACTGATTGGTCCAGTGGCCTGTTCTTATTCTTCCATGTTGTGCATACTTGCTATGCTGTCTCCCATCTCCTGAATGGGAGTCATTTCTGGATAATGTTTCACTCCCCAGACCCTCTATCATTTAGTTATATCAGTGAACAACATTTTGTTTTAGAAAAAAAGAAGGTAACATAAGGCTTCTAAACTTGATGTCTTGCCTTTTCTGTGCATTCTTAAAGAGCAATACTAAAAACCCCACATGTCTTTTTATTTAACTTACTTTAGGCCTTTTTAAGGAACTTATAGCAGTGCCTGTAACACAACTCTTTTATTCCTATTTCTGAGTGACAAATACTGGGTCAGTTACTTATTCTCATAGAGAACAAGGCATTCTGTTAACCTTCTTCTGTATTATAAATAGTGGTGCATATCGGGGCTTGTTCTGCAATTTTCACAGATCAAAAACTTCCATGCATATTAATGAACATTTGGGATTCTTGAGAAGTGAAGAATTTAGTTTCTCAGGTAAATGGAACAAGCACCACTTTTCCCACTATTTCATAAGGCTTTTTAGTTAAAAGGAACTCTCCCATTTTAGACTTTCATTGAGGAAACCAGATCATGGGTAATCTGGAGTTTCCAAATTGAAAGTAAGTTTTTTATAAAGTACCATTTTTTAAAGTACTGGGATTAGACTGAATGCTATTCTTAGATTTGTTCCTAATTTAACAGAAAATTTCTAAAGCAGGGTTTACAGGAAGAAAAAGATCTGTTAACAGCTGAAAAACAGAACACAAAGAAATAGGAACTGAATAAGCACCTGAGGACATGGATTTATGACCATGCTGTATGTAGACTTTCTTATTTCTAGGCTTGATTTAAAGCTATAAAAACTATTCCTTTTTAGGTATAGCTTAAAAAAAAGCCTAGAATTGGGATAGGTGATAATAGAAACAAAATTGCAACTGCAAAGGCAACCTAGCCCTGGATATAAAGTTAGTCAAGAATTAACATATATAAGAAAATTGAAGACTATTAGTTCAACATGGTAAAATACATAGGGTGAGAAAAAGTTTTATAAGCACCATGACAAATGTTGAAGAAAAAATGAACATACAAGGCAAATGATCAGAGAAAGAAGGATTCAGTTAAGTAGATAAACAGGTATACTAAGGGAAATTGGGTCTTAAAATTTTCATTCTTCTTACGCATATCTTATTGTAAACATCTACAATTTGGGGGCTAAAAGTCCAAAATATAGTGTCAAACCAAAAAGAGTTAAGTTACTTACATGAATTCTGAAAAAGTAGGTTGGTGGTAGAAATAGAGACTGCTGCACTGAATAAGGTACAAATGCTAAACAGATGGTCAGAAACTTTTCTCTTTTTGTAGAGAAAATTGGTTTATAGGAAATATTTACAACAATAAAAACGAATCTCTGTGCAATAAATTTCAAGCTAGCTTGAACTTTATTTAGTCCCATACTTCATCCCTGCTTCAGTGAAGTCAACTGGAGCTTTGCCCTTGAATTTGACAGTAGCAAGCTAAGACTTTAGGATTAAAAGTTTGTATTGTAGACAGCATTATAGCTTGTTTACTCACTGTCTACCAGCAAAATCAACACTGATGCCAGCAAACATTCTTAAATTAAAAAATTGCTTTCTGAGGCAGGGAGAATGTATGTTGTTTCCTTAAATCTGAAAGAACTTGGATATTTTGCCACTTTGTCTTTATTTATACATTCCTAAGATGTCCTGAATAATACTGAACAGCTTGGCAAACTGCAGTAGCTCAGAATATCCATTTTACTTTGTTTTCCTCTCAAAATGTCTACCAACACACTTTTCTGGAGTTTAATATAAAACCCTTGCTGGAATTTCACCTGATATTATAGACACTAAATGCAAAATTAATGTTTATACAGCAATATATTTCTGTTTATGTGTGTATGTTGTGTGTGTACACCCCTAAAAATATGCATGCTTGCAAATATATATTTTTTTTTCCTCTATGAAATGGAGAAGTTTTAAAATACCTATAAAATGTGTAGCACAGTAGTGTTTCAGTAGTGTTTCTCCACCTTTTTCAATCACACCTTGCTGTCACTAGTTTCTGTTCCAGCCCCAGGGTTCATTTTTGACTCCTTGCTTTCTGTCTTTAGTTCTTTGCCTCATACTGTTGCCAGAAGCTCTGGTAATGTTGGCCAAATGCCCAAACCAATAATCTAAGTTGAACTCTGCTGTCATAGTCTAAAGCTATAGGGATATCTCAGCACCATGCTCTTCATGGCGTGTGGTTCCCAGTAAACGTAGTCCAGAGTCAATCTGGCCTATCACAGAGCCAGAAATGACTGAGAAGAGATTATTTGTGCTCTAAACCATGCTGTATCTTGTTTGGAACATAATTATACTTCAGTCCTGACACATATCACACTGTTTGAAGGCTGCTTAAAAAGATGTAGTAAAAAAACCAAAAGTTTTGTTTTCTTGTGTTTTTGACTCAACCACAATAATGTTACCATAGACATTAACTGCATGCCAAGAGATTGAAAACATCCTACTTTTTACATTAAATAAAACATGTAAATAAGTAAACTGTTTACTCATTTTGGTGTCAGGCTTTTTAAAAATTTCCATAGTATCCTTATATACTGAAAACCTTAAAGAACAAAAGAAGAAAACACATTTAAAGAATATAAATGTGATATTCAGTGCAATGTCATTTGGATTAACAGATCCAGATGTATTACTATTGGAATAAAAGCATCTAACAACTTAACTCTGGATTTGTTTCTGTCTCAGTAAGCATGAAGCATTATTTTTGTTTAGACTTTGTTGTATCTCTCAGAAGTAACTAAAAAGTAATCCCTACCTTAAAAATACTATATGTACTGCTTTACTTCACTTCCAAGAACTTCTTTTATAAACCCTCTAAGCACTGTCTCAGTGCTCCAAGGGAGAACACTCTAAAATATATAAAATACAAAACATGAACAGCATCTCCAACAATGTGTATTGTCTTGAGGCCTTGCACTCTGAAATTTGGTATTGTAACTATGTAACTCCTCCCATCTGGTAATGCAAACAAAGTATTGCAGAACTAGGCAGTAAAACAGAGGCACTGATAAGCACATTTTAGTATATTCTTATCTTTTCTTAAAAAAATCAAAACTTTCTATGCCAGAAAGTTATTAAAATTACTAAAATTTTGTTCTAACTTTCAAATTATGCAAGATCAAAATAAATCATGAAGATTCTTTGATTCTTCATTTCCAGTTACAATAAAGAAGAGAGAGGAAGATTCAGTGGAATTGAAGAAAGAAATTGGAGCAGAAAACAACTTTATACAGTTATATAAATATTTTACTGAGAACAAGAAATTTTAATTTCCCCTTGGTGAAAGTAAGTTGGGCTAATAAAGATTTGCAATTTGAATCTCATTACTAACTGGCCAAAAGGGATGGATAATGTTTGCAGGGCTGACACTTGCAGAATCCTTCCTTCTGAGGAATCAGGCTTTATTGTGTTTTAGATCACATGGTGATGGCTGCAGTGCTGAGAAAATACATTTCCACATGGATTGAAAAATGAAGAAGGGAGCCTTACCTTGTCCAGTTCCACCAGTGTTAGGTTGGCTCCCAGAACCATGACCAGTGGAAAAAACCTCTCTCTTCCTGAAGGCAGATATAGTTCCAAATTTTTGTTTATGCATGTATAATCCAAAAATGTTCATTTGTTCATTCAAAAGAATCACCTTCCAGTGGACAGAAAACACAGAGCAGGACAGAAACTTAGCAACAGCAAGTTGTAATTTAAGGGCCACTGTTTGTATCAGTCCATGAAATTGACTGACATTACTGGGTCATTCCTTCTCTCTTTCTATCCCTCTCCTGAATCCATTCAATACCTATCCTTGCTGCTTTAAACCAGCCAACTATTATGAAATTTAAGTGCTATATTAGCCATTTAGGATTTTTGGTTACTTTGCTGTCTTATCCTTGAACACTGTCAAACACTAAAAATCAGGTGTGTTTTAATGCGGGCCTCAGATGATGAAGAGTTTGCAAAAAGTAACCTCTCATGCCTGCTTTATATCTAATAGTGTACAAGATAGCTGGGAGTCAGCCTAAGCTATTTCTTGTGATGTCTCCTCAGTGACCATTTCACTTTCTGGGACTCGAGGTGTACGTGGTTGAGAAGCTGCAGAACAGCTGTAACCAAGGCCCCCTTGGAATGATAACAAGGTTAATGACCAAGTGAATCACTGTGCAATAACAGAGAGAAAGTAGATTAAGAGTGGTGGTGGGCATAAAAGGAGATGAGCCTGAAGGGGAGATCCATCATCAGACAAAAGGGTTGATCTGTCTGAAGTGCTGCCTTCTGAGTGTAAGTGTTTAAAGTGTGTGGCCATGTCATGTCACTATGGGGGAGATCATATGGAGCTGTGGGAGATCAGAATGCATCTAACATGTTTTCCCTGAGTAAATAAGGGGATAGTAACTTAGAATGTTGCCCAAAGTGACAACAGTAAATTACTTGAGTAGCAAATTATTTCCAACAATTGCTATAGGGCAGTTTTAATAAGGGAACAGAAGAATTAATATTGTTCCATAAATATCCAGAACATGAGGCATTTTGATGCATTTTCCACTGTTATGATGCTCCTGCTCCACTTTCAGTTATGTGTATCAGTATAGGTCCACTGATTTCTAAGGAAGCACACAGAAGTATTCCAGGCAAGTATTCCCTACAGTTTGTAACACTTAAATGCAGTTTAATTCTGTCAAATGTAACTTTTTAGATGCAAGGAGCAAATTTAACATAGCTCAAATAATGAACTAATATTTTGAAATTTAATTTCATATAAGCTCTATGGCACCTTCCCTATAAAGAATTTTAGAAACACTTGAACTGATAATCACATTTTGATAACTTGACTGCAGTGGGTGCAGATGAGTGCACAGAACAGCTCAGCTGACAGACATGGGAGGGCACTTATGCTCAAAAGAGAGATGTTGACTAATGCATGTGAGAAAGTAACTGCTGAAGTAAATATAGATTAAAAAGACATATGTGGATGAAATATGTGAAATATGTGGATGTCATCATATTGGTACATAGTATGGGTTTAGGCTAATTGAAACACAGCTAAGATGATTTAAACTAACCTGTCTGGCTTCATTCTAAAATGGATTAAGAGTCCACAACCTACTAATGACATCCAGCTTTTAATCCACTTGAGCTGACAGGTTAGTATCAACCAATTTTGTACCACAAAGTATTAATGGAGAACTCCAAATCCTTGTGACTATTGACTTAATTGGATAAAAACAGTATATCAGATGTTCTGGGAGCAATTTTTTAGACCTCAATGAATCACAAGGCATGGGTAGCGTGGGCAAAAGCAGCTACCAAATTGAAGAACTGCATGTACCTATTAAAAATAATTTGTTTATTTACCCTGCACAGACAAATAGTATTACACAAAGACTTTTTTTGTCTGATACTTGAAACATAGGTTATATTTTTATTTTTTAGAAATCATTTCTAAAGATTATTTAGTGCAAGGGGTTGCTTTAGTAAATAATTAAGGATAAAGCAGCATCTAAGTAACAAATTAATTTGACTAATAAATCAACTGAAAGAAGCAAACTCATGTGAATAATTCTATATATGTAAGGACTTCTTAAGACTTGAGATGTGTATACAGAGCAAAAAAAAGGTAACAGTGCTTTATCTTGTCATCTGTAATGTGAAATTCATAAAGTCAGACACAGAACACAGAAAAAAAAATTCAACAATATGTAACTTTTATTTTAAAGGATCCTAAAAAAATTGTGGAAGTGATATGTTATTTTTAAGTACAATTCCGTAACAGCAGCAGTGACTATGTGCACTAAATCATAGAGAGTATATAAACTCACTTATTCATCTGAAATATCACGGACAGGCTAAGATAAGAATTTCCACTAATACCGTTTATGCAATTACTGTAGATGACATTTCACCTGACAAGAGAGCAAAGCCACAAAGACCATTGCACTCCAACTGGAATGGCTCTGACAGCACTGAGTGCTTGCATTGCCCTGAGCATCCCCCATGGGGGGACCCCAGCTGGGACTGCCCTCATCTGCCATGGCCCAGCCCTCGGGGCTGTCCCCCTGCCCAGAGGAGAGCAGCAGGGGCTGGAACGGGCAGTGAGTGTCAGACATCCATGGAAAGCCCCAGTGCTACAGCCACCCAGGGAGCAGCCAGGCTGCACGGCACCTTTAGGCGCATTTGCAAAAATATCTGTACTGATATATTGCTACCAATTATAATGCATCTCTTAGGAAAAGAAGAATTTTTCATTGTTGTAATCAGTAATTTACTTAAATGATGGGAAAAATATGTATTAATTTGTAATACAACAATTATGCTGCGCATATGAGTTGGTTTGCTATTAATTTGCATCTACATAGAAGATACTGAGCAACAAGAATACCAAACAGAGATCATAAGACACTGCAAGGTTTTAGAGCATAATCTAAGCAAGCTTTAGGCTCCTCCACATACCCTGTGTGATGGGCACACTGAATGATTTGTAGGTACTGCTGAACAGAAATGCACTAAAAAGGAGGAGAAGATGCTTCTTGTACTTTCCAATAGCAATGTGGATTTTATGAACATTTTCAGCCTGCTCAACTCTAAACTAATACAGTTATAAACCTATTAGAATTCTCTGATAGAGTTACGTTTTTTAAAAAAATATTTTATTTAGTTGACAAAACTGACTTCCAGATTACAAAAATAATACTGTATCCTATCACTGGCCAAAGAAATTTGAAAAATAATTTAAAAGCCAGATAATATTAATGGCTTAGGTAGTAAACCAAAAACTTGTGAGACAAAATATAGAAATGTGCTAAGTTTGACAAAGAAAAAAATCAATAACTTTAACTTGAACAAGTAGTATTTGTATTATATATTTGTGCTTTAGGATAGTCCATACATTGCTGGAATGGTAGAACAGTAGCAGCACTCTACCTTCCATGAAGCATAAAAGAGGGGAAAAATAGCAAGAAAAACTGGGCAGAAAATTGTTTATTAGCTGAAGCCTCTGATGCAGGTAAGATATGTGACCAAAAACAGCTGCAATTAAAAATAGTTCCTGCAGTTGCTTTGTAGATCTCTACACTTAGTGATTTGTAAATAATGGTGCAGATTGTCAAAAAAAAGATAAAATATTGCAGTGCTCCACTGGCATGGGTTAAGTCTTACATGCTAGCAGTGAGTTTATTGGTGAGATCTACATTTGATTTAGTTCCTTCAACTAACTGAAAGGGAATCAGGTTTTTCATCATATTAAAAGCTTTCTTATCTAAAAAAAATTAATATTATTTTTTCAAAAAATGAAACAGCCTTGTTGTTCAACTGTAATATTATTAAGGAAAGCCAATAAATGCAATCTTAGTATGCTCAAAGTAATTAATTTTTTTTCTTTAAATTCTCTATAGGGGATTTCCAGTTCTGCACTTCCGATGAGCTTTTTTAATTCATGTGCCTCTGCTACCTTTTGTTTGTTTTATAACTAGATAGCTCCAAGGCCCTTGCCACCCATTCATTTTCAAAGCTTTCAAAGCTTAAATATGCTAGAAGGAAAATGTTTTGAACAGAGATTCTTTAAAGAATTCTCCATGGTACAGAAAATTCAGGCCCTTACGATAAACATCAAGTATCCAAAAAAGGATAAAATAATTTCTAGCTCTGATTTGCAGACACAATAGGCCATGAATACAGACAGAGCAAAATAGTTTGCAAAATGTTATAAAAATTTATCAAACTGTTCCACAGGTAGAAAACTCTTATCAAACTACTCTCAACAAGATGCTCATCTTATACATTGCTTCAGCTTCTATCTGTAACTTTAAGATACAAAAATTATATTTCCAAGAAGCCAGTCCTTGCAGTACCTGAGCTCTCTGTTTGACTGATGAAGACTATTCTCCAGTGTGGTTTACAGAGACTATCAAAGCTATCTGATATGGCTGCAAATTATTTGTGTTTCATTTTTTTTGCTAATCTTTTCACCTCCTAGGATCCTAGGCTATATCCCAGAGGCAGAGTTTCATGACTTTTAAAGGGGACTGGAGAGGGCCAGCCTTTAAAATGACTTTTAGGAAAGCAAACACAACTCATCTAAAAGTATTAGGGTGTCCATGTGAAAATGAAAATTTCCATTAAAAGTTATCTAGATAAATGAATAAACATTTGCAATTCTGTAGAGAAAAATCAAAGTAAAAAGTTAGATAAAGGAGGTTAAAATATAGAAATGAAAATTACTTTGTCATCCAAAATATAACAAAGTTTTAAAGAAAGTACAAAATGTTGGTTCAGGGAACACTTTCAAAAAAACACAGTGGAACTCAAGCCAATAAAAATAAAGAATGTTGTTGAATATGAACAGTTACTAATTAGATACTGTTAAAGGCAACACTAACATTTCAGTTTTATGATCTGACAAATCTAAACAACAAAAAAGGGAACTCTTATCTCTGCTAAAATCAGAGATAAGGTTACATTATTATAACAATATGGCATGCTATTTCTCAAGGAACAGTCCAGAAGTAATACATCAGTGAATCATGCATGAGCATCCATATTAAAAAGGAATTCAGAATCCATATGGCGTAAATGTGATTTTGTGCATTTGGGAGATAACAAGAGTGCCAGTGACACCCCCACCATCCTGAAACACATGTAAAATGTTTTGAACTTGAGGCACACATGGACAGCCGCTTCTCCAACAGTTCCTCTTCCTGTGGTTCCAGAGCTGTGGTTTGGTCACTGCCAGATTAAGGTCTTTAGCTGGTGAAGCAAAGTTGAAACCTTATTCACATTAGTAAAAGCCTTAATGTCAGTGGAGGTATTTGTCTGATGGAACAATGGAATGACAGACATCCCTGGTCACTTTCAGCAATTATTATTAAATATCTAGAATAACAGGATGGAAAGTCATAACAGATGCCTTCCTGTTATTTTTTCATGACTCACAAATTCTCATTTAGTTACTAGCAGCATCTTTACCATACAAATTACAATTAATAGCATATAAATGCTATAGCAGATGATAATAAAATTCCTTTCCATTACCAAGTGGTGTAAGTGCTCTCAGTGCTATGTACAAATTGTCTTTTCTCCAAGGAGTTTTTACTCCTCATCACAAATGACAGATAATAATTTGGAAGACATTCTGATGGACTCACTGACATTGATGGGAAGAATGCCATTTGAAACCTGTGAGATTAATTTTCCAGCCCAGATGTTTTGTCAAATAATTTGCTTCCTCTTTCTCTTCCACCCCAACTCCCCCACCCCCAATTTGGTGATGTACCAAAAAGACTTTGCAAAAAAATTCCATGTTATAAGAAGGATGTGAACAAAAATGACACTCATTAATAATTTTCCTTCTCTTGCAGTCTGTCATTGGGTATGGTTCACTCACACAGCTGGGACATATTCAAATAAAAATAAAAAAATATTTATTAAAAATATGCCAAAAGATTAATTAAAGCACTTTCTATTCAGAAAATCCAAAATATCTAATTTGAAACTTTAGCAGAAATACAGAATGAAAAATGAAAAAATAAGTGCCTGAGATGAGACAACAGAAAATGAGGATCATGACAAAGTTTAGAAGCTTGCAGGTCATGGAAGGCACAAAGGCAACATACTCACTTGTTATACCCCAGTGAAAGTATAGCCTTCAGCATGATGAGTAGCAGAACAACTATTAAGCAGATAAAAACTGCCAAAGAAACTTCTGAAAGGAGAAACAATTATCATTAGGAATTTTATCATTATTCTGAAGCAGCTGACTGCTGGAAAATGTAGCCATAAAAAATAAAATATAGCTTCAATCCCTCATTTGCTTAAGCTTGTTTGAAATGAGTGAGACTTCAACTTTCATAGCAGTTACAGATGTCAAGTCTTTTTATTTGATGCAAGCCAAAATTGCTCTTGTCTTCTTAATGCCAGAATTTGTATGTACCTAAGGTGCATGCTGTAATGTGAAAGAGCTTGTGTCCCCTGCCCATGCCAGATGAAAGCTGCAGAGTCATGCTATGCTGCCCTGGGAATTTCACGCAGCAGTCACGCCGTGAATAATGGAGGTGAAAGGATCTGGTTCATACAGAGGGCATGTGTGAGCTCACTCTCAGAGCCTGGCAGCCTCGGGGAATCCTCTTGTGAGCTCTGGGGTGGTGTTTGGAGGGCCCCTGAGCGGCCCATACGCTCTGCGCAGCCTGACTGGTCAGGAGATGTTGTCCTAAGGGAACTTCTGAGTATGCTGCAGAGGGGCACAGTAGATGCAGTCATTAGATCTCTACACAATAACCAGCAGCTGTACGTCATGCTGACTTGCTATTCACAGCTTGATGAAAAAGCCCAGTGACAGACAAGAAGACAAGCCTGTGACCACCTTCCTTCATGCTATTTTATATGCCAGCTTGCTATTTTGGTCTGCTGTTGTAACCAGACAGCACTCATCACTTCATTCTTTTACACGCTCTCTGACTATGAAATAAAAATATGATGTACCTAAAAAGAAAAATAAACTTGTAGATGATATAAAATACTTTTCTCTTCCAGGAAAAGGTGGCCTCCATTGATATTTTCAACTACTTAATTTTCTTTGTCTAACAATCTCAGTCACTTTTCACCATGAATTTGTACACAGGACTGTGTGCAACACTGTTGTTCTTATGTCCATATGTAGACTAGCGAAGAAAACTCTAACTGACATTAATAATTTCTATTTGTCTAGAAAAGCTTATTTTAAATCCCTTTTGGGTGGCTGTCTATAAGCTACTGCATTAAGGAAAACTTCAGTGCTCCCACTTTATTCTGCCTGTTTCTTTGGAGCTATTCAAAGTCTCAATGAAAAGCCCCTCTTGCAGTTCTGCAGTTAAAACAACAAAGCACTGCCTATGTTTCTTCTTTAACACAGCTCTAAGGATTTATTCTTTGCTCCTTTATTCTTCCTTTTTCTGAAGTTTTCTTGTCCTTTTCCCCTTTAAAATCTCTTTATCTAAAGCTGAATTAGTTTTTGCAGCTGGTTGGCAAACTGCCATAGTTTTCTGCTCTTATTTGTCAATTTCCAGTTGCCTTCAAACTTTTTACTTTTCTTAGATTTTATTTATTTTCCTGCTTCAGATGTTCAGTGGTTCAAGTTCTAGTCATTTTTATCGAAAAGCAGAGAAAAATTCCTCCCACGAGGGAGAAAAGGAGCCATTCCCTATGTTGACAAAGGGAAATAAAAATACTATGGGATTTATCCATTGAAAACTTCCAAATAGCAAACTTGTGCTTTTATAAATACTTATAATTTGATCTTACTTTCAGGAAAGGAGTAGGCAAATCTGCTACTGTATTTATGCTCTGACCTAAGACACAAGAAATGTGTAGATCTTTTTTGCAGGTTACTATTTTGCTTTATTCCATCTTTGTTCATGGTAATTTTGAAACAGTAGAGCTTAAACATGTATTTATTTATTTTTAATATTCTGCAGTCTAATTTCTTAGCTAAGGATATATATAAAATTGCTAAACTGTATCTTAGGCATCTGTTAACAAACTTCTTAAAACAATTTGTCAACTTTTATTTAAGATACACTATAGATTAATACATTTTAATGAGAAATAAAAAGAAAATTTTGATTTGCAACATTCTTTGGAATTTAACAGAATTTCTTCTCCTATTCATTGTTTACTATGGATGGTGTGTTTCAAGCATCTCATAGGCAGTTGTACCAGCAGAGAGAGAGAGAGAGAGAAATACAAAGACAGCCTATGAAAAAGACTTTGAAAATCATTATAGGGGTTTATGTAGGCACTGTGCAGCCATTAATCTGCCCACTCAAATAATAAGAATAGAATATTTAGCAAAACTGTCAAGGAATAAGTGCCCAAATATAACACCTTTATTTTCTGTTCTTTTGTGTTCAGTTCTTAATCTCCAGCATGAGGAAAAGGCAGCAAAAACCTTCACCACCAGACTGAGCCCTTTCTTTCAGATATGGCTACTATAGAATTATTATTACAATTATTGTTGATAGTAATTACTATGTTAATTAAAATTTACAATTATATGGACACTGCACCTTCAGTTTCTTTGGAAGTGGAATAGAGCATTTCTCATGCTTCCAGAATGCAAATGGTAGGTATTTCTGCCATCCCTATAACCACAGCTTGCTGGAGTGGGTTAGAGCGCTGCACGCATTGTCACATCTTGGCAGCTTGAATAGAGTTAAAGCAGATGAAAGGAAAGGCCATATCTAAAGAAGAGAAAACAGGTTTACAGCTTTCAAAGCTCTCTTATATGTGAGGTCCTAGAAACTGGCTAACTGTGAAGTGCTGAATACTGGCAGCAGCTGTCCAGTAAGTGGAAGCATAAGTAATGCTTACCCTTGTGGTCTGAGTTACTGCAGGACACGTCCCAGCTGACTTCAATTGTTAAAAGTTACAGCCTAATTAAACCTTACTGCTTGCATCAAGTATTTCTTCCTCTGTATCTGGGCCAATGTCTTGTGAGTCTATCATTATTTGTTCACTGTCTTTCTACTTCTACACATACAGTATCATGCCTTTTTCCTTTTAATTTCTCCTAGTGCTGTGCTATTTTAAAAATTAGAATAACTTAAAATTGGCCATTTTGCAAAAGAACTGAGTCATAAAAATGAATATTAAGAATGTCTAATAATACTTAGGATGCTCTTAGTGCATCCTAAGTATTATTAGACATTCAAAATACTAACTTCAGAGCAATGATGCATTACTTCATTCCATTATAGAGAGGTGAAGCCATTGTTTCAAAAAGCTTGTTTTTTTAAAAAACATATGAATATGTTTGGAAAAACTTTGACTGGTGTCAATATTTTTTTTTAGTTTTATCATAATATAGTCGATTAAACGAACTTAACTTAAAAATCACAGTAAATCAGTATGAAATTAGGATGAAGAGATTTAAAACACTCAGATACTTTGAAATAACTTTAAATGATCTTACATAAAATGAGTGTATTCAGAGTGGAAAGTATTGCCTTTAAATAAGAAGACTGAAAAAAAATTAATAGAAATTTCTCCCATTTGGATTTTTCAAAAGTCTAAGTGTAAAATACAGTTCTTTGATATTTTAATTTTACTTTATTTCAACTTAGTATTTAATTTAGGTCTAAATAATTAGAAAAACACATGTAAGTTTGAGACTGTTGAAGCCCTAAGTATGTTGGTTCATATTTTATGTTTTTGGGGTTTTTTTTGTAGACCTGAAGACATTCAATGATCTGTTGCTTTATGTATTTTAAGGTTTAATTTCATCCATACATGCAATACACTGATAATCTGGCTGAGTTTTTTTCTGTGGAAAGAGCAGAAGAACATGATCTAATCAAAACTGGTATCACAGTACTTTGGTTTGGGGGAGTAGGGAATGTAAACTTTTTAAGTTTGATAGTGAATAGCTGTAATATAGATCTGAGTGCTCTAGCTTGCTGTCCTAATATCATAGAATCATAGGACCTTAAGGGTTGGAAGGGACCTTAAAGATCATCTAGTCCCACCCTCTGTCATGGGCAGGAACATCTGTCAATACACCAGGTTGTTCAAGGTCTTATCTATCCTATCCTTTTAATGTATTATTTTAAAAATAATTTTGTATCTATTTTCCTATACATTAAACTGAAAAAATGAACACTCAAAGAGAAACATGTTTTTTGGGTTTAAGCAAAACGTACCAATAAGTATTAGGTTGATAATAACTGTGTTTATTTAATTTCTCCATCCAAACTCAGTTTCTTTTGTCCTTGAACTGGTCTTCATACTCCTATCTTACTCCTATCTTTTTAACTGTTTATTTAGCAAACCTTCCAAAGTTTCCTCATCCCGGTTTGTCTTACAATGCCAATTTTTTCTTTGCAAAATCTGTCCTGCTTCTTCTCTTTGTTCAGTTTATTCAGTTTGTTTTGATTTCAGAATTTTATAGGTCAGCTGACAGCAATAATTTTGCTAACCCTTTCCATCTCTCCCTCCTTTTTCACTCTCCAATCCCACGGCATTCTTACTCTATTACTCTGTCTTCAGTCTAAAGTCTTTACCCTAGATGATGACATTTCTCCTCTTCCCAGATGTAGTCACCAGATTTCTTAGCTTTTATTTGCAAATTCCTGTATAGTTGGTTAATTCTTGAAGAATCACTGATTATAGCCAGACAAACCACTCAGAAACTGGGAACTTTCTAAAAAAATCTGTTGTCTCCCCAAACTTGGGGTGATGTTTTTATATCTATTTTAGTGGAAGGAAAAAAATAAGGCAAAAAGAAAAGAGCAGTCTTAAGGCATTCCTATTGTTATTCTGTTGATAGCAGAAATAATTCTGGAATTTACAGATGCCAACAAAAACATCCAAACACATATAAAAGTATCAACAAAACACTGTCAGCACAGGGAGTCTCTAAAATATGTAATATCATCTAGGAATGTTTTCCAGATTTTGAAATATCACATACTAAAAGTGTCTTCCTGCCAAAGTACTGCTCTAAAACATTAACATTACATCCAGTTTTTACTCCCTAGACAACATTTCCAATGAAGAAAGTAGCTTCTATGAGCCCTTTCTTTTTTGCCTCTCTTTCTGAAGAAGCCCAATCTGAACATATTAACAAAGTCATTTGTTTTGTCTAATCAAGTCACAGCTTATAAGAAGCCATCAGCTCGGCAGAGAACAATTTAGAATATGGATTTTTCAGTGTATATTTCTGCATTATCTGGGGCAAAACTAGATAAACACAAAATAAGATTAGCTTTTCTTTTTCTTTTAGAAGTGGGACTCTGACTTCTTGGCAAGAAGCTCAGGTGGGAAGCAAAGTCCTGTAGATGACAGAGAAAGAGAAAGGAGCTCCTTGAGAAAGCTGTCTTTGAGAAAGAAGTATGTGCACAACTTACTGAATGTTTTTACTTCATCTGAGCTCTAAGATTACAGAATTATCTACTAGGAAAAAGGAGGGTTGAACATTGTGTCGTATCTTTCTCAGAAAGGTTATAAGTTCGTTTAGAGTAAGAGAAGCTGAGATAATGGCTGGTTTAGGGCCAAACCATTTGGTAGTTGGTGGAAACACAACATTTTCTATCTGAAATAAAGCACTGATAAGACAACATCTACTCCCATATGAGAATGTTTCAAATGAACTCGCTAAGTAATTTATGCCCAGAATTCTCAAAGGAACTAATGAATCATTGCCAATTTTTAACTTATCTTGGAAAACTGGGAAAGAGTGAGATTTGCAAAAATTGTCCTATTATCCAGAAAAGGATATAACAGAATAAGAAATTAACTATCCTACCCATCGTTTCAGATACATAATGGATTTGTTAATTTGTGACTTTTCTAATAATATGAACTAGAGATAATGAACTAGAGATTATAATTACTACTAGTCAGATTGTCCTTTTTATGTGCCTTTTTTGTTTTGTGACTTACTTCTCTGTTTGGTTTTGGTTTTGACTAGGGTATGGGATGGCAAAAGAGTTTTTATGTACATTTACATTTAATTCACTTACTACATGAAGTAAAAGTTTTTTGAATCAAATACTTGCACGTTATGAAATTGATAGGTGTGATGTAGTAGGATTAGAAACTGTTTTGTTATTGATATCTAGGATATTTTGGATACCTTTCTTTGTTCCAGTTCTAAACTCTCTCTACCTGTATTTTGTAGCCCTGGTTTCCAGATCCTTGGAGGGCATGAACAAATAAAATATTTTCATAAATTGTATGCAACTCCAGAAAAAAAGTTTGGATTTGTTACATGATAATTCTTATTTCTACAAGGAAATAGGGAACTCAGGGGTTCACATTATGAAAATTGCTAATAAGAAGCTAGCTTTATCAGTGTATATTGTATACAGTTTGAAAATTATTATACATATAATAATTTAATTATTAGATTGGTAAGGTAATAAAATGCAATGGATGGTTACAATTATGGTAATCCAAATCAAGTGATTTAAGTTTTTAAAAAATTTATTTAATACTCCCAGCTGAAGAGGAATATGTCATGAATTCATGAAAGCAGTTTGTATCTACAGAATATCAAAGCTGTCTTAAAATAAAAATGACTAGATATAGATTTTAAGTATTACCATAGATCACATCCTTGGTTTGAGCTTTCTGTGCTCCTGTGAATAGAAAGCTAAAAAAATATTTGAATAGATAATAAAGGGGAATGAAGTTGAGAAATTCTGGGTAACATATGCAAAAAAAAAATCCCAAGCCCACAAGAACCCCCAACCTCCCTTTCCTCCCATCCCCCCCAAATAAACCTCAAATAACCCCCCAAAAAACCCAACAAACCAAATCAAAACCCAGCAGCCCCAAAACCAAGATTACAGAACTGCAAACCTTGCATTACAGTGTGAAGTGTAAGTAATTAAATTTATCTGGTGTATTGAAGGGAAGTTGAAGAGATGGGTTGATAAATAAGTGTTTACATGTAGGACTTATATCTGACAGAAGTGAGCTTTTGGATCATGTAGTCAGAAACAGAACACAAAGTAATTACAGGGAATTGAAATTAGGTTAATTCTTCTAGAAATAATACATGGAATTATAGGAAGGCTTGGAATGATTATGGTTTCCTTAAAGCACAATTAGATGGAATTTTCAACTTGTGGAAGACATTCTACTAGTGGAGAATATAGAGGGCTGCCCTGAATAGTTATGATGTCCTTTCTAGTCTTTGAGAATAAGATTCAGTCCCCATTATGCTTTTGGGTTTATAAGGAAAAGTAGAGAATTTTAAAGTTGAAGCAGACTTTATTCCTCTCCACAATCTCATCTGTGCACCTCAGAGCAGCACACTATGTATAATAATATCTCAGAACTTAGGCTGTAAAGCCAAGAGGTTTTGTTTCACTTTATATACATCTGCATTAACATGTTGTGGTTAATGATTTTTGATTTTTACTCTCCTCTAGGGGATACAATTGGTGATGTTTAGAGAAAGGACCACAGTTATGATAGTGTGAAAAAATAACTGAAAAACATTGTTTTCTTCTGTTCACCTTGCAAAAATTTCTGCCCAGCTTGCTTTGCAGAGCACTGTGGAGTTTTACGTTCCTTCTAATCATGGAGTGCACTACTCATACCAAGTCTAATTGATTGTCTGGTCTTCAGGAAGCTCGGTGCTTTCTTTTTTACTCAGATTATGTCTGTGAGGGTTTTTGTCTTAGCTTGACAAAACAGTACAGAATTTGACAAACTGTGATGTCAGGCACATATTTTTTGGCAAGTATAAGGCATATGAAAATATGCAAATAAACGGGTAATCAATAAGCATTAGGAACAACATGTACATACGGACATAGGCAATAAGAAGGCAAGCAGATATATTCTAAAATGATATAATAAGATTATTCACCTACCAGGAAAGGCTGAGAGAATTGGGTTTGTTCAGCCAGGAAAAGAGAAGGCTTTGGGGTGACCTGATTGTGGCCTTGCAGTACCTGAATGAAGAAGGATCTTTTACAAGAATACAACAGAACAAGGAGGAATGGTTTAAACTGAGAGTAGGTTTAGATTAGATAGTTTAAAAAAAAATAAAAATTATGTGAGGGTAGTGAGGTGTAGGCACACAGTTTGGTGTAATTGGGAGTGGGGCTGGGGCCGAGCCTCATCCCCAATGGGCACAGCTGTGAGAAGCAGGTGAGCAGCATTGACAGCAATGAGCCATGGAGTGCCCAGGGGCACTGACCAACCACCAAAGGGAACAGAGGGCACACAGGTGCAATGCATCAACATCAGGGGTACAAAAGGCTGGGCTGAAGAACAAGAAGGGCAGATGCTTGCAGCCTTCTGAAGTGACCTGATTTTACTCTGTATGGGTGGACACCTGGAGCTGTCTGATGAGATGTAGTGTTACTGTGTATGGGTTAAAGCTTTCAGAAATTGTATGATGATACTCTATGTGTCATGGCTGTCTAAACTGTGACATGTGCTGTAACAGTGAGGCACTGGAAGAGCCTGCTGTGGATGTCCCACCCCTGTAAGTGTGTAAGGCCAGGCTGGATGGGGGGCTGAATAAGCTGATCTAGTGGAAGGTGTCATTCTCCACAGCAGGGGATTGGAATCAGAATATCTTTTAAGGCTCCTTCCAACCCAGTCCATTCTATGATTGTTTCACACAAGATGTTGCTTGCTAGTTTTTAATGATAAGGCTTTTATCTTTTTATAAGATTTCCCTTGTTGTGATATGATTACTTCTGTAAATCTATAAATAAAATACAAAAATGTTTCTTAAAAAACTGTTTGACAACTCAGTTCCCAAATACCAAAGAAAGAAACCTATAGATGCAACAGAGGAATTCAGTGCTGATGCAGAAACATGATTTTGTTTGGGAGCCTCTTCCTCTTTTCTTTTCAAACTGTACATGATCTCTCCTGGCCATTAATGACATGCAGAAATTGAAACAGTAGAAGAGAATAGCAGTCCACAAGAAACTACTATTCAGCTGCTGATAATGAAGGACCAGCCCTTTCAGGAAGACGTAGCTAGTGTATCATATGCTGATGTCCACAGAGGGATCCTCTCATAATCTTAGACAGCAATTTTTTTGGAGCGTGAAGTGAGATGTTTCATGTTATTTATGATTCTGCACACAACCATAAAAATTATTATAATAGAAAAGCATATCAGTAATCTCTTTGAAATGCATTCAGTTCAAATTCTTCAGATGAAGTCTTGACCCTATTTAATATTAGAGGCTGTAGAGACTCTATGAAACTTATGTCTCACATTAAAAAAACCTGCTGTTTCCTTGCTAGCCTTACTGGACAACAGACATGACATTGAACAGCAGAGGCAATCTATTGCTCAGTTGCCTGTTCTGGCCTCTGTATTTGTTTCCAAACAATGTGAGAACAAGAGGGGTACTTTTTGAGATCTACTCTAGC
Source organism: Molothrus aeneus (assembly GCF_037042795.1). Classification (NCBI taxonomy): domain Eukaryota; kingdom Metazoa; phylum Chordata; class Aves; order Passeriformes; family Icteridae; genus Molothrus; species Molothrus aeneus. The sequence continues at coordinate 34,376,349 of NC_089651.1, read as the reverse complement.
ACCTGTTACCTAAGTTATGAAGTCACAGGAAATCCAACAGACTGCCCTTTCCCACCCTTATTAATTAACCTTGTGTGGCAAGGATCATAGAGTCACAGAATATTCTGACTTGGAAGGGACCTGCAAGGATCAAGTTCAAATTCTAAGCAAATGGCCCATACAGCAATTGAACCCATGCTTTGTTTAGCTGTTGCCATGAATGTCTTTTAAACACATGACTGAAGCTTTGGGATGTAGTACATATTAGAGGATGGAAACTGAATTTTTGTTGGCTTTGTCTTTTTTCTCTTGTGTATGGTTTATATTCACAACCATGCTCATTTGGTGGCAGTTTTTTAAGCAGTTCTTTATTTAAGGTTTTAAAATTATTTCATCTTTGTGTGGCACATGAAGTGTGATTTTCCACATAGGGAGACTGTTTTTCCCTGTGACACATCAATGAACAGTATCTTACTCTCCTGTAGACCTGATGAAATAATTGCAAGATGCAGGAAGGATAATAGTGATGTCAGCTGCAAAAGATCAGGAAGTACAACTTGGTTTGATGACTTTGCACCAGCAGTCTTTAAATTTAATTGTCTCTTTCATCGGTCTGCTGTCAAGAATTCCTGATTGCCTAAGCACCCATTAAAACAACTTTATCCTTATATTCTACTCATGCCAAAGCAATTGCTACATCTTCTTGGAGAAAATTAAGATTATTTTGCCCACTAGCACTTTTATCCAGACATCATATACTATTGTATAAAGTTTTCATAACTAAGCAATAACATCTGATTTTGAGAAGTATGAATTTAGGATTGTTTATCCCAAGCATAACACTGATAAGTTGTATTACTTTCCTGAATCTTTAATTTCTACTAGAAAATGGATTTTAAACAAGAAAGGTGCCATGGTTTAACTTATAATTTATTTTTCCCTTAGCACTTCAAGTCCCATAATAACGTTTAGTATTCTTATCTAAAGGCTCTTCTTGGTGTTGCCAAACAATTGGACATGAGGCAATGGGCAGAAACTGATGCACGCAAGTTCCACCAGGATATGAGGAGGAACTTCTTTCCTGTGAGGGTGACTGGGCACTGGAACAGGTTGTGCAGAGAGTCTGTGGAGTCTCCCTCACTGGAGATGTTCAAGAACTGTCAGGATCAGTCCTGTGCCACGTGCTCTAGGATGGCCCTGCTGGAGCAGGGAGGTTGGACCAGATGACCACTGTGGTCTCTTCCAACCTGACCCATTCCGCAGTTCTGTAATTTTTTCACCTTTTGAAGTCACCAGTGTTCTCTTCTGTGAGGCATAACCTACTCCAGTCTTTTTGATAATCATAACCTTGCATGCTGGAAGTATATTGCAACCTTACACGACAGTACCTGCCTGAAGTGGACTGGGACTGTTATTACACAAAAATTATATTCTGTCATGCATGATTTGCCTAGATAATCTTGTAGGAAAAATCAATTTGTACAATTCCCTTTTAGGAGTTCATTTCTGTATCATAAGGTATAGAATTTTGATAGATGTGAAAAATAAACAAGCAATTGAAAAATAGTATATTTGAATTGCTTTAGTACATTGAAAACAAAATTATTTTATTTTTAAAAATGAGAATTAATTGCTTATAACTTATGTAATTTTCCTGTCCTAAGCACTTGTCACATAACAAATTATGATCATAAAATAATAAACTAGTTTTTTAATTAAATAATTCCAGAAACTCAGATTCATCTCTGAATTGTATTGAATACGATCACATATATGAATAAAGCTCATGTCAATTACACTTTCACTTTCTTGAGAGTCAACAAGATTATGGGACTCTGGATAGAGGGAATGAATGCTGTAGTTAAGATCCTCCTGGTAAGGGTTCCCTGAGAAAAGACCTTAGAAATCTTACCACAGTGAATAGCTGTGCTCCTTTGTTCTTGCAAAAATTTCCTGAAGGTCAGCTGCAGAATTCATAAGGTCTCAGGTATGGATGGTCATCCTGAACAAATATTTAAACTGAGTCCAAGGGGAAAATGAAAGAAAATTTTATCCCTGGAGCCCATCAAATCTATCCTGCACCAGAAAAAAAGCACTTCTGAATGTTATTCTGGAGTTTCCTCAAGGTAGTAGTAATCTTACAAAATGATTTTGCCATGTAGTAGATTAACCTGTCTGAGATTTATTTGTTAATATCTTATTATAATATACATATTAATTAATATTTTATTACATCTTATAGTATGATATGCATTAAGTAAGCATTGCTATAAACAATAGTATTTATTCTTGTGTTATTCAATGTTGCTCAGATCTAGGATTCTTATATAATTATTTTTCAGCCTTATAAAAAAGAAAACATAGATTCCAAGTTTGTTATCTAGGTCTCCTTGAAGAATGGAGAGACCCTTGCATCCATAAATATTTCACCTATCTTCCAGCTCTCTCCCAGGCACCTTTACAAGACAACTCATTCTCAAACAACCTATTTGTCTCCAGTGACAGCAAGGTGAGTACAAACAACCAGCTTAGCCTAGAAACCTAGCTTTTAGATGGCTGAAGTTATATGTTGTGAAAACTTCTCCAAACGGAAATGAAGATTTTTTTTTCCTCCTTTCCCTGTAGTAACTACATGTGTACCTATATAATGAAAGGCTGAGAATGAGGATGTTGTGTTTGAAAACATTTTCTTTTTATTAGACAGTGTTTGGGTCAGGAGATTGAGTAGAGTTTTTTGGTTTTGTTTTTGTTTGTTTTTTCAACAGGTATCACGAATTATCAATAATGTGTCAAAAGAATACAGAATAGATATTTTTTATTTTTTAACAAAGAAAAGGCACAAAAATTACCATGCTGGAAACCATAACACGGCTTGCAGATCTATGTAGTTATTAACATTTGTATGTACACACCCATGCCAACTGCAGTGAGGTAGCCTGAACTTACATGAAGACATAATCATACTGTAGACATTTAGACGCTTGCCTCTTAGAGTGGATATACTTAGGCTGAGATTAATGTATTCTTAACAGAGAGGTTTCTTACCACTAGAGGGCTCAAAATTGCTGTGTGATTCTATGTATGAATACAACATAAACATATATATACTTACATGCACAAGGTCTGTATGTCATTCGTATGTGTGTGTTTTATTTGTGTGTACACAGCTATAAGCACACATAGATGCCCATACTTGCATTTTAATAGACAATCCATTTTTCTTTTATTTTAAAGATTTTGATAATTAAAATATTTTGTTATTGATAAAATGTAATTCAGATCCTAGAGAGTTTTAATAAAACTGAAATTCACCAAATACATGCGATATGCTTCTTTATTTTCATAAAGTAATTACAGTTTTTAAGTTTATTCTCAGGTAACTGGATTTACCCAGAATGTTCATTTCATCAAACTGAATTTTGAAAACAATCACGATAAAATAATGTTCAAACTTCCATGATCAATGCCTGCTGTCATCATGTTTTATTAAGGTATGTAGACAACACTGAATAACATGGATACAGTTAATTATTTCATAAATGACTTTCCAGAAAAAGCAACGCAGTGTTGCAGAATTGATCACACCAAGCACTTTTGCTTGATTATATGATTTATTCTCCTGGGAAATCTTAGAGATTCTAAAGAAATAAAATGTTCATGGAATGCTGACTGTTTTCTTTCACTAATGTGACAATTGCAACGATGAGAAAAATGGCTTTCAACCAGTTTTAGGTAATCCATTTTGATGTAATGCATATTCTTTGGAGATAGTGCAATCCAGTTCCCCCACATTATGACAATGTAATAATGAACAATTTACCCACAATGTCCAAAAGATAATTAACAAAAGTCAGACTTGAAAAACACAAAAGTTTGAGGGATTGATATTTTCTATACATTCCGTTCTATGTATTTGCAAAGTAATATTTATCTAAGTACAAGAAATCTGATTAACAAAGCAGTATTTCAAGGACAATGAAGCTTCCGATTATAATGATTAAAAATAATATATATTGTTGTAGAAATAGAGACACAAAATGTTTTACAGGCATGCTTTGCTATACATAATAAGCAGTTTAAATAGTTTCTGAAGAATATTTGCCTGTACAGAAAATTGTGCAAAAACACAAGAAAAGAGAAGGTACTCTTTTTGCGACACTTCAGTATCGCAGATTAATCATAAAACAATGTGTTGAATACGATCACATATATGAATAAAGGCTACTCAAGTGAATGAGCATTTGCATAACTGAACCAAATCTTTCAGGGCTTGATACAGAATAATATCTTCGAACCTGGCAGAACCATACATGGCTATTGCCTAAATTGTGGCTACTACAATTAGACACTAAAAACTGAAAAAAACCCTTAACATAATAATTTCCTAGAACCATCATCTTCTATTGTTTTCTTAAATTGTTAAAAGTTGTACCAAATGTTTCATCTTTATAAAATGTTAAATTCTTAAAAGAGCATAGTAAGTTAACTTGGGGGATGGGTGGGAGGAATTTACATTAAATAGTAAAGCATGATGGAAGGACTATTCTATTGCTATTTAAACTTAGGTAAACTTTAAAATTACAGTTTGTTGTAGTCCCCTTTCTGTTAACACATTTACTTTAAAATTAAAAATATGTGGAAATAAGGAAGATATTTTTGCTCTAAGAATTTTAACCCTTGCATGTTTTGCTTAAAAAAAAATAGCTTAAAAGAATGATTGTATATGATGTTTATATGTTTATACGTTTATATGATTGTATATGATTCTAATCTAATGTTTTAATTAAATCAATATCATCTTTTGTGTACTTCTTCTGTGTCTAATACATCCTTAGTTTATCAGTTTATTACTTGAACTTGGGAAGTAACCTGACACACTAGATGACAGATATTAAAAGTGGGGGTTTTGACTGAGTTGGCTGACATATTCATCACATCACCTTTAGTTCCAAAAGTAATCTCAAAATCAATAAAATAGACTGGAATATGCTGAAACTACTTTTACTAGACAGAAATTAAAAGTTTTATAAATTTAGAACACATTTTCTTAAGTGGAAGATCCATTTCCCTAATGACAGCCTATGGTGTCAATAAATTTATGCCAGGAATAGGGTTCTATCCAGGTGGAGTTACATGTTCCACTAGGTTCTTAAGCAAAGCATCCTCATCATGTCACACCATTGTTCAAATTGCTCTCATGATTTTCACATTTATACTATTGTCCCCAACATAAGAAGACCATGGAACTATCAGAGAGCATTCAGAAAAGTTTGACCAAGATGGTGAACGGCAGGGAGAAGCAGCCAGGGTCACTTGGTTTGTTGGAGCTTGGAGAAGAAAAGGCTGAGGAAAGATGTCATCTCAGTCTTCAACTTCCTCAAGAAGAGGGGAAGGACCTGATCTCCTCTCTCTGGTGATTAGTAATAGGACATGAGGAACTGGAATGAAGCTCCATCAGGGGAAGTTCTGACCAAAACCAGATCAGGAAAAGGTGCTTCACTGAGAGGTTAGTCAGTCACTGGAAAAGGGATCCCAGAAAATGGTCATGAAACCAAGCTCCAAGAAGCAGCTGGATGATGCAAATATTTATTAATAAGAGTCATAATATGGAAATAGCAGTAATTTTCACAAAGTTCCTACATGACTCAAGAATTGTGTTGGGTAAAAAGAACTGCAAATATGAATTTTCTTACAGGATTGAGGACTGGAACTCAAGTATATTGATGACTTTTTTTTATCCCTTTCAAAGGAAGTACATTCTTTTTCATCTCTTGTTAACAACACATTTTCAAGTGGAATGGGATATGATAGTTTTAACGAACCTTTTCTAAATTAAATAATATTTAGGTTTTAATCTCCAAATAACATCTCCATGACAATATAGTCTCACAAATGAATGACAGTCATATATTATTTCTATATAGGTAATATGAATCTTCTATAATATGAAATTTTATTCTTACAAGTGCATTACAGATAAGAATGTTGACAAGACTTTCCATTATTAAAATGTAATTTTTAGACCAGTAGTTGTTAATCTATTCGTCTCCTCATCTTTGAATATATTCCATAATATTATTGCCATGACACACTATTGAGTTAAGAAATGCCAAATATTAACCAAACTTAAGTGGATAAGCTAACAAATAGAAGCAGAAATTCTGAACACAGCTTTTATAAACTTTATTTTTAAAAAATCCAAACAACAAAACAAAACCATGGTAAATATGGGGTTTAGGAGATTAAAACCCTTTTCTATTAACACATACAAAGATTAGAGTTCATTTCCATTTGAAATACATACTGACATGCATACCAAGTGGGGTAAACATGTAGGACAAGATCCCGGGGCTCAGGATTACAGGGATCTAACAGCAGTCAATCCAAAGCAATGACAGCATGCAACAGAGGCAGGAGGTCCACTTATAAATACCTTTGTTGTGAGCCATAATGAATCTGCAAGCATTGTTGCTAATGCACTATGATCCTGTTTTTGAGGGGGTTTTTTGTGATTTGTATTTTTTTTATTTTTCATCTCACTTGCAATGACTCAGTTCTGCAGCAATTTTATTTTTACTGTTTTAACATATTTTTTTTCTGGCCCAGAGGAAACAACCTGAACCTTTAAATGAAAATAAGAATGAAAAGAAAAATACAAATATTTAGAAATTTTGAAACAGAGCTCCTCCTACTTGACTAAAATATTACACCAAAAATATTCTGAAAAAATTGCACAGGAAAAATAATCAGGCTTTTTTTTTTAATAAATATAATCTGAAATTTCTATAATACCTTATTTGGATCTGTTTATTATCAACATAACACAAGGCTTCACCTTAACTTAGGATTTTAAATTATTGGAAACTGTGTCCTTAATCTTAATTTTTGCAACTGCCAAATTTTAAATTATATACCAGCTGTTATTTTGTTCATATATAATTAATTAGAAATGAAAAAAAAAATGTTCCTAAATACTCTTCTTATATGTTCTTAGTACATATCCATAAATATTTCTGTGCAAAATTAATTCAAATTGCCCATCACTGAAATATGACAAGAATATCTCTGATTGCAAGAATGCATTGCAGTCTATGTTAATATCTTTTATATAGTTTCTTTACACCTGTCACTATTTTTCCCTGAAGTATTTTGTATGGAATGACTTAAATCCCCTTGAAATCAATAAAACAGTTTTCATCCAGTAGATCCATGGACTTCTATTTTCTAGAGCATATGAGTTGTTCCATTCATTTTGGTCATGCACTCACTTACAAACATAAATAGCAACCTCATAAGTCTAAGTGAAATATAAATCAAAATCAGTTCTATTTTTCAACTAGCATTGAAATAAGAAAGTGATTCTATATCTTGTAAGTGATTAAAGTAAAACTGATCTCAAATTTTGGCACCTTTTCATGTTTCCAGTACTGCTTTCACTGAAAGAAAATAAAGAGATGAATAGACCCCAAAAGTCATTAATAATCTGCCACCATTTCCTTCTGGCTCAAAATGGTAACTAAATAATTCAGATAGACTTGTACTACTGATGAGCTGTCTGTTCTAACCTCACTGCACTAAGGAACACCCTTTGTCTCAAATAGGCAGCATTATGCCTAATCCCTGTGCTTTTTCTGGGGCCAGATAGCCTTTGTGTGCAGCTGACACACAGATACATGTTTTCATGGCAAACTCAGGATATGTGCCAAATCATTCTGGCCAATTTATCCTGGCAGTCAGTTTTAGCTGTTTACCCTCCCCCACCAGAAGACTTTCCAGTTCAGGAGCATTTTGTAGGAATCAATTTCAAGTGGGTAGAAATAAAATAAAATAATTAAATTTTGTTGATGAAGTGAAATAATTTCTTGAAGAAGAAATGGTAAAGATATTTGCTAAACTTCAGTGAGGAATCTCTTCAAGTTCCTAGTGTATTCTTTCCTAAAATCTTGCTGTGCTGAAGATTTAATTTGTAATATACTGACACATAGTTTTTTCTATAGTAAGCATTTTCAAAGTGTTTTTAAAGACATCTAGGTCTACATTTCAATAATATTAGGGACACTACTTTTCTTGCCTTTCCATTGGCAAAATTTCTACCATTACAATTGTATTATACTTGTAAAACTTTCTTCTGCTGGAATAGCCTATTATTTGGAAAATTGATAATAAATTATACAGGAAAAGTGGAGTATCTTAATGGTTAACAGTAGGAGAGTTTACTAATACAATTTTACTAGGACATAGTTGTCTTTAATAATCTCAGGTAGTATACATTTTACCAGCGAGCAAATTGATCAGAGCAACTCAAATTTCACTACATAATTTAATATAAATTTTGCTTACAAGAGAAAAAAAATCAGTGCCTTTTTCATTATTGTCTTCTTATTTTTCCTTTGTCCACTGTGCAACATCTTTACTTTTCCCCTTTCCGCTCCTTTTCCAGGAAGATTTCTGATCTTTTCTACTAACATAATTTTGTAGATAAATTGAACTATAGCAAAATTCTAAACCAATCCTGATTAAGGGCCTATATTGTAAGATGATATTATTCCAGAAAGGGGATCAAGCTTGACAACAGAATCAAACAAATTAATTTTGCTGTTAATGTATCTTTCTCCTTACTTTTTGTAAAGTGCCAAAATTTCAAGCAAATAAGACAGTTGGTGGTGGGTGGGCAAAATGACACATAAGATAGTAATACTGTTAGAGCAGTTATAATAACAGATTGGAAACAGGTATGCTGATCGAAAAAACACTATTCACCACGTTTTTCAAGGAATGAATACTGAAGCATCTGGAGCGATGGCTGGCTGAATTCTGTTTGTAGACAAGATGCTTCACCAGTGTCCTTTTGTAAGATAGTAACAAAAATACACAATCAGTAACACTGTGAACTGAAGAAGCTACACAAGGAGATCCTGCTATTTCTCACACATAATATTACATTGTTTCATTACAGTGGAATTACTCATAGTTTACAGCAGTTTTAATCCTTGAATATCTATTTTCCTATTAAAACCAAAATAACACACCACAACTAAACAAACAAAAACCCAAAACACAACCTAAAAAAACCAGAAGATGCTACTATTTTTGGAAGGCAATTGAAATCTAGTATTTATTTTTTTTTTTTTTCATTCTGAGAAATGAAAGGTCTTTAAATTACTGTACATAAAGATCACCAGGTAGATGGCTTTTTGGAGTAAGTGTTGAGCCACTGGAGTTTCAGATATCTGGATCCACAATGTCAATTCCTTGGAAAAGATGAAAATTACCTTGTTCTGAGGCTATCTTGTTTCCTACACTGAGATCTGGGTAAGTCCCTGGGTAACCCCTTATAAATTTGACTTACAGATTCAGTAATGAAGAACTCAGATGAATTCAATTCCTTATTCCTGAAGAAAAGTTGAAAAAAAAAAGGATCTGTGAATTTTGATTAACTTTGTCAGAATAGGAGACAGGTGACCTCTCTGCTGAGAGAGAAGAAATGGACATTGATTTCCTACAAACACTTCCTTCTTCCACCACCAGAAAAAGAATTTTAGCCAATGTATTCATGTTATGACAAATAATATGGTCACATTTTTACTGATTTTAAGTAATCATCCTCAGTTTCCTAGAAAAAGAAAGCTACTACACAGCACTGATCTGCAATATGAAAAGGTTTAGCAGTTGTCCACGTTCTTTCCAGTGAAGAGTATGACTTTGGCTTTTAATTCAGCAATATATATGTAAAACATAATGCAGATAATAAAAGGAATGTAAATGTGGAAAATCAGATAATCGGGTCATTTTCTGTCTAATACATGTTCAACTTTTTTCTCAAATGCTGGGTGTGAATTTTTCAGGTTAATATTGCTGAAATCTTGGAGAAGTTCCACTGAAATTAAAAAATATTTACTGATGAACAAATTCTTCAGTATTTTAACATGCAGCAATTGGATAACCTAATCAACAATAATAATAGTTTAACTGGTAGGTTATTGGAGGAAAAAAGTGTCATAAACAGAAGATGGATATTAAAGACTTGAAAGAACCTTCTGAGTTTATCGCTAACTGTAATTTTAGTGAAGGCAAAGTTTACAGGAGTCACAGCAACCATCCAGTAATAAAAAGCTGTCAGTCCTTTTGGACAAAGACAGAATCTGTTTTCTTTTACCTAGCCAGGATGTTTAAGAGGTATCGTTTTTCATCTAATGATTATTGGACTCTGTCATATTCCCCATAAGGGGAAAAATGAACTCCTCATTCTGTTAGTCAGATGAGAACTATCCATCACCTCTAAAAGAAACAGGAGATTGAGTCTTGTTCCACAAAGTAGACTTTATCAGATTAAGTGATGTTTACTAAAACTTCACCTGAGTTATTATGCAGATTTCTATTTGTTAATAAATATGGTTAATTTCTCCCAGTTCCTTATCCCTTTAAATTCTAAGGATAGGTTTCATGTCTGTGGGAGGGATTAATTTAAATGCTACCATCCATATCTCTACCAGCTGAGAATGATTTTAGAAATAAAGCTGGCAAATGGAATTTGTACTCCATGTCATCTCTGAACAACCTCTCACTGAAGTTACAGAATACATTATACAGTAGGATGGGACTGATACAGACAGGAAAGAAATCAAGACCCCACAACTGTTTGAAAAACCTCTGGTCAGGTATGCCAGTCTGGAGCTGGCTGAAAACAGAAAAGATGAACAACAGATGACAGACTTGGAAAAAGAGGAAAACTCTACTGATAAACACTTTTTAATATTTTCCGTCAGTACTTTCTGCACAGATATTACAACAGAGGGAGCACGGTGGTATTACAGGCCGCCACAACTATTTTCACTCATGCTTCAGACCATGAACAATGCAGGGCAGTTGCCTGCGTTTTGCTAAAAGCTGTTCCTTTCACTGCCCCAACCCATGACAAAGACCCAGCTTGCTTTAAACTCCATGTGACCTCTGCCACTAGAGGGCTTCACTTAATTTGATATTCCCCCTTAGACCTTCAAAATCACCGCTCCAAGAAATTAAATAAGGAGAAAAAAGCGCATATTCTGAAGCATAGCTGTAATAATTGAAAAATTTCCTTAATAGTAAATTGGTATTTGTTGAAATGTTGATTACGTGCAGCTATCTGCCTAGTTAAGTAGAACTGTTACTAAGAAACTAGCTGAGAGGTTAGTTACCTAGCTAAAGCTAACTTCTTCAAATAAAAACCTTTCTTGAAACTGTAACAAAACCTTCTAGAACTACTAGAAAAGTTGAAAAAGCTTGTCTAACTGGGATGGGAGATAATGTGGAGGGAAATCATTAAACAAAAGGCATTCTGTAGAGACGAGGGGAGGCACTTGTGAAACAGCTGTCAGTAAAGAAACAGGCTAACACAGGACAGACATCTGCTGAGTCTGAGGAAATTAGGTTTCAGGATTACCACTTTTTCCTCTAAGCTTATGGAAGCTAGATACACAAACAACATAGACACTGATCACGTTAAAACCATTTTTTTATTCTACACTTTAATATTTCTGTCATTAGAATGAAACGATACTTTTGTTTCAAGAATGCAATCAAGTAAATGCTATATAAGCTAATTGGAGATCCCAAAGGGAGGACTTGCAGGTGCTGAATCCAATCAGATCTGTCACATAATTAAAATTGGTGCAGGGGGCACAGTAAAACAGATGTGGTCTAAAAACCAGGGAATTGTTTGTTTCAGTGTTGCTACAGATGAATGGGACATAGTCAGTGAGATAAAGAGAGCAGTGTTATAATTTATCCAGTTCTACTGCGGAAATTGACTCAAGATGGCTTAATTTGAACATCGTGGTTTTCTTTTTTATTTTTATCTTCAAAAGTTTCTGCAAGACATTTGCTTCGTTTACAAATAAAAAGAGGCCTCTTAGGACTGATGACCCTACAAACTGGACCTGAGATTTACAAGTCATGCTGTGCTCTTTCTGGCTCAAATACTAATAAAATTCTTTGGCTGTAACTTAGTAAATAAAATGGAAGAGCTAGAACCAGTCCCCAGTTTGCTGTACCATCATTGTGTCAGCAACTGCCAAGGTAACAGAAGCCTAGAATTTTATTTCAGTCAGTAAACTAAGCAATTATGAGTCAGAGTATCTTAGATACAAGGGGTATATGATGAGTAAGAAAGTTCCATTTTTATACAATCATTTTTCTGACCATATATGCTATCAAATTTTTACTGAATCTACTGCATATATTTCACCTGCTGGCAAGGAGGATAGACATCACGTTCCTGGGACACAACTCCCAAAGAAGTCATTGGAAGTTTCCTATGTACAGTGCTGGATTGAGTTCTTAATTTGCGAATGCATTTGGGCAGGAGCCTGTTTAGATGTTAGCATGTGCACGGTTTAATATCCTATAATGCACTACCTATCTGACTTGTAATTTATAAGCAGAGGTGATGTGCTATATATTATATATGATGTGTGTATTTTAAATATTAAAAATTGTTTGGGGCAGTATTAATGGTAAGTGATTACTAAAACTAAGGCTGTCTCCCAGGGAGCTTAGAATGGAAATTGGATTTCATCCACTAACAGCCAGGTTTTAAGCTCGTGTATTAGGAGGAATCGAGTCAGCAGCCATGCCGCGCACACACACACATCAATACGAATTTAGCACAGAGCGTGGTGTAGTGCAATAAACACACGTCCCTAAATTTTGTACGGAATTGATGCTCCAGAACTGACCACTACCGTCACAGTTACAGCAGTTTGAGACTTTTTTTCATAGGAAAAGAGTCAATAAATAGCCGAGTCAAATAGTAAAAATGCTTTCTTGGTGCACAGACAATTCCCCGAGCCATGCTTCCCCCCCCCCTCCCCCAATCTTACAACATTTTAATATTCTACCTGAATAATTTGAGATTTGTAAGCAGAAATAACCTCCGCCGCAGTGAAATATCTTTAAATTCTCTACAAAATATTTAGGTAAGCAACGCGGCTTTGTGTCGCACAGCTCCGGCTAGACCGGCTGTCACAGCGTAACAATAATATCTTTATTAATTTCTTTACAAGCCTGCGCGATGCAGCCCGGCGCGTCCGCGGCTCCAGCGCGGAGCGGCAGCGCTGCCCCGGGCCCGCCACCCGCGGTGCCCGGCGGGGACCGAGCAGGGACGGAGGAAGGGCCGCGGCGCACGAGTGCTGCAGCCTGCCTCGACGAGGACATGTCCCCGCTATCCCACCGCCTCCTCGGGCGATCTCAGCCCTCCTCCCACGCAGCTGCGGGCCTGTGAGGCGCAGCGCGTAACCCAGGTGACGCCGCATCCCGGCGGGGACCCTCCCGCGGCGGCAGCCGGCCCCCGCGCACGCCCGCCCCGCCGCCGCCCCCGCCGCAGAGGTTAAACCGCCCCCGCCTCCCCGCAACGGCTCTGCCAGCGGCAGCCCGGCATTGGCGAGACGCTTCAATCCCAGCCTCTCTCTCTTTTGTTCCGATTGGCCTCATCTCCCGCCTGTCTCCGATGGAAACCCCGCCCTTCTGTTTTATCATCCCCCCCCCCCCCCCCCCCCCCATCACCCCTCACCCCCCCCCGCCTGCCCTCGTACACCCCCGTCCTTGTGCCCCCTCCCATGCTTGTAACCTATCCTGCCTTTAGGGTTTGTGCGGTGCAGCTGAGGGTGGCGGCCCCAGCCCCAGCCAGGCGCCCGCGGTGCCGGGGCTAGAACCGAGCAGTGCCGCGCCAGCCGGGCAGCGATCCCCCTCTCCACCCCCGTGCACACGAGCCCGACAGCGAGGGAGGGCACGGGAGCCCGGGAGCGGCGGGCAGCTGAGCCGCAGCGTCAGGCGCGGCACTGGGGCGGGCAGGGGCGGAAGGGGGCTCAGAAACAGCGTGAATCATCTCCCACTCTCTCCCTCGCCCACCATTTACACCGCTCGCTCCCTCCTTCTCCCCCTCCCTTCTTCCCTCCCTCCCTTCCCACCGATTCTGTCTCACTCGTTCTCTCTCCCCTCCTCTCCCACTCACTCTCTCCCCTCCTCTCCTCTCCCACTCACTCTGTCCTCTCCTCCTCCTGTCTCACTCTTTTCATTCTTTCCCCTCCTCTCCTCTCCCGCTTTCTTTTCCCTCTCTCGCCCCCCTCGTTCCCCTGTCTCCCTTCTCCTCATCTCCTGACACTGCACTGCAGCTGCTCCTCCAGTCCAGTCCTGCCCGCTTCCCTCCCTCCTTTCCCTTCCCTCCCCCCGGGTGCCAGATAAACAAGGCGCGCAGCATCCTCGACAATCCCGATCTTAGCTCTACATTTTCGAAAAGGACAAGAGAACGGGACAAGCCCCCTCCCCTCCTCCTCCTCCTCCTCCACCCCCTTCCTTCTCCTCCTCCTCCTCCTCCCCCCTTCCCTCCCTGCCCCCCCACCAGAGAAGGGAAGAGACAATTCTCCTCCGAGCAGCAGCAAACATGATGGCGGCAGCTCCCATCCAGCAGAACGGGACCCACACCGGGGTTCCCATAGACCTGGACCCGCCGGACTCCCGGAAAAGACCGCTTGAAGCCCCCCCTGAAGCCGGCAGCACCAAGAGGACCAACACGGGCGGTGGGTATATCCTCTGTCACCTCCCTCCCACCCCCACCCCCCCGCCCTACCCACCCACCTCTCCGCTTCCCTACCTGCCTGCCTGCCTCTTCCAATCCCCCACCCCCCCCCCCCCCCGCGCCCAAAGATTCCCATTTCTCTAATGTTATCATTCATCAAAATGGCGTCGGTTTTCAGCATCTACCAGTCTTTTTATTTAATATCCACGCTGGGGCTGCACAGCCGTGACCCTACGGAGGCGAGGAGGGAGCACAAGGGGCTCCCGCAGCCCAGCTATCTCCCTCGCCCGTTTAAGGATGGGCGACAATAAATGGCAGCTGGAAGGAGACGGCAAACGCTCTTCCCTCCTTCCACATCCTCGGGGTCGCAAGTTGAATTTCAGCCTTGCCGTGCGTTTTCCTCCTCCTTGGCCTCGCTTCCATTGTCAGCGCGTACACGGCGTGTGTTTGCCGTGCCGAGCCGGGGGCGAGGGCTGGCTGGTGGCGGGGGGAGTCGCCCCTCGGCTACGGGGACTCGCTAGTTAACATCCTGCTGTTCCTGGAGGAGATGAGTTATAACGGGACCAGCATCTCCTTTATCCGTTTGCACTGGAGTCGTCATAACAATGCACCGAGGCAGAGGTGAATTTATTTGCCCAATGTTGAGAGCAGTGGTCTGGCTACGCATAGTGCATGGTTCCCCAGCTATGGTAATACGGGTGGGCACCACTGTCACACACAGGCACTAACTGAGACGCTTTGTAGTCTCAGGGAAGAGAAGTATTGTGAACTTAGATAATTTCTTCTGCTTAGGGGTAAAAATAACCCCAAAGAACCAACTTTATGAAACACGTTTCGTGATATTTTGATATCCGTGCCAATGGGACATTGCCATAATTGCTGGGGAGAACACAAGTCTGGGGAACCAGCGTATCCCTGTTGCCTTGCACTTCTTCAGAGACAGTTATGGAAAGGTCCTCAGACTTCAGTGTAGCTGGATTTAGCTTTGGCATGAGGGTACTGAAAATTTTGCAGTTTCCAAATCAGACTGGGATCCTTTTTTTCTTTCTCCCCTCCATTCACTCTATATATTTTTTCCTGTTTTGATGGTGTGCTTTAGTGCTAGTGGTGGGTAGAGGACTGGCGTTGTCTATCTTGTCACCTTTTAAGTGTATTTAAAATAAGTGACTTAGGCTTTTGATCAATTGGGAAAAATTCTTCTTAGTGTCCTTTAATTAATGAGCTTAAAAGAGATCATTGTCGCTTAAGAAGTGCTAAAGGAATACATGAGGATTACTTAGGCAAGTGATTCCATCCTCACCATGTTGAGTTGTTTTCTTGGCAGTGGCTGAAATGCTTGGAATAAACCCCCACATTTTGGGTGGGTTATTTGGTAGCAGAGTAGTCGTTTTGCTCACTTAAGAAGAATGCAAGCAATAGCTAATTGCTGTTCTCATGTGTTTGCTAATGACAAACAAATAGCCCATTAGAATTTACAATTCGTTCTTTCCTGGTTTTGTCATTTCTTTTGCAGTATTTCCAAGGAAGGTTGTAGTTGTCACTAACCACGTTTTCATGCAGGGCTTTAGTTTTTTTAAAGGGGTCTGATCATTTCTGCATGCTGTGGTTACCATTGCAGAAAAAAGAAAACAAAAGGCAATCTACCTTTGAAATATAATTGCAATATTACTCTTTAACTGAATTAAGGAACCTCTGTGGGTTCTTTGCTTAGAATAAATGTAGATATTTTAAACTGTCACAGGCATAGCCTAAACATGTCTTGTATAATGACGCAACTGGTTAGATATAAATGCATGAATTAGTGGATGTTACCTTTTGTTTATTTGTGGGTCTGGGAAGGAAAAATGACAACTTATAAGCCATATTAACCATGCATATCTCAATTTTTCAGAGGATGGCCAGTATTTTCTAAAGGTCCTCATACCTAGTTATGCTGCTGGATCTATAATTGGGAAGGGAGGACAGACAATTGTTCAGTTGCAGAAAGAGACTGGGGCCACCATCAAGCTGTCTAAATCCAAAGATTTTTATCCAGGTAGGTGCAAAAATTAGCCAATTCTTTTATTTTTAAGTTCTCTGGCACGTATGTACATTTCAGTGTGTTTCATATATTGATGGTCAAGTGCAGCAGGAAGCATTGTCTCAGAAAAGTATGTTTCAAAGTGCAATTGTGAATATAAATATTCTGTCTGTTTTGACTTATGGAATGGACTGAACTGGATGCTAACTGCTTGAAAGAAGTTTAAAGTCATTTACAGTATTTCTGCAAAAGATTAGTTTCATTAACATTGACTGCTTTATTTTTTATTTTAAAAAAAATCTAGCTTTTAGGAACCAATGTGACAGGTGGCGTAAAGATAATTGTTTGTTTGAAGTTTCCAGACATTATAATGACAATTAAGCTAGAATGAGTAAAAATGAGAGACTGCCTCGTAAAGAATGGGCCATTTACTTTAAATCCATTATGTACCTTCTTTCTGCTTCACTGCTTTGTTCATTGGCTCTGGAGTGAAGTAAAGAGGACAAGTGCTGCTCTTTAGATATTCTTTATATTGTGTTTATCATGATGGTGGAAGAAAACTCTATTATAAAACTTAAATACTTTGGATGAATAAAAAATTAGCATTTTATATTAGCTGTATTAGTGCACATGAAAAGTTTTTAATATTTGAGTATAACAATAATAAATCCCTGAATTAGCATTCCTCCTTTATAAGATTTCTGAAGAGGGAGTCTTATATAATGATAGACAAGATTTACCTTCTGCAGTTGAATAATTGGGGAATTTTTCCGAAAGGTAAACAAATTAGCATTCTGTAATTGAACTTTGCTCTAGAGGACTTTCTAAAAACTGATGCAAAATAACATAGCTGATACTTTTGTGTTTTGATTTTGTTATTTTTGAAGAGTAACTGGTGGTTTAGAATTGAGTTCACTAGC
The DNA here is from genome assembly GCF_037042795.1 of Molothrus aeneus. NCBI lineage: Eukaryota > Metazoa > Chordata > Aves > Passeriformes > Icteridae > Molothrus > Molothrus aeneus. The sequence goes on along the minus strand of NC_089651.1, from coordinate 34,358,876 downwards.
TGTTGCTGACTTTTTTCTTTTGGAAAATAAGAGCTGCTTTGCATTTGCTCTATTTTAACAAGACTGAATTCTACAAAATAGCAAAGGCAGTTGGTATGGATGTAAACAGACCATTTAGCTTTCCTGTTCTCTGACTTTACAGTCAGGCAGAGGTGGATAACTTTTTATTAGCAGAGATATTTTGGTCTCTTTACCAATATGATTGTTGATGTGGAAATTCTAATGCACCTGTTGTACATCTCCTTATTGAATGTAGTTTATAATATTTAAAAGTCAGAGATTGAAGTGTTGAATGTAGATTTTTTTTTTCTGTTGGAAGTTACATCTTATGAACTGATGCTTGTTGCTTTTGAAGCTTTTTTTTGACTTTTTTTTAGGAAGGTAGAAAAAACATGATCCTTTTTTGAAAGGTATGTTAGGATTAAAAAAAAAATCAATGTAGAATTGTGAAAACTCTTGGAATAAATAAAGCATTCTAAAGAGCCTGATTGCAGAATTAATAACATAATCTGGGTAAAGAGCTGCAATAGTAAATTAAATTCACTGTCAATAGATGAAAATGAAATAGATTTTCTGCATTATACATGAGGGGTTATCAGATATGCAAGGATGTTACAGAAAATTGGTGTTTATGAAGAATATTCCAAATACCAAATTATGAGCCTTTTCATTTTACTACAGTTTATTTACACTCACTTGGAAAGGATGCTCCAAAGATTAGATCTTTTGTTCAGTGCTCCAGTATAGTTCCTCTGTTTTTGGATTAAGTCAGAATTACTTTTTTTTGTGTAGGAAACTGTAAAGATGCAGCAGTAGTAACAGAAGAACCTTTGAAAAATAAAAAATCACCAGCTAGAATGACATGAGAAAAACATTTGCGACATAAACATATTCTCTCTCAAAATCAGCAGCAATAATATAAATAACTAGGGCAGGGACACTCAAACATTTTCACAGTAACAGGTGCAAATGAAGTTCCAGTTCAACTTTATACAGTCTGCCTTGAATTTGCAGCCACGTTGTGTCATATGCAAAGTGAGCGTTTTCAGGAAGATGGTGACTGATACCTGCTAAAGCATGGAGCAGGGATGGGAAATGGATTCCAGCGTGGCTAGCTCTTGTTAGTATTTCTGTTTGTGTCTGACCACCAGCCCATGGAATTTTCAGAGGTCCTGTCATTCCTTGAGCTGATGGCTTTTGGGTTTGTTCCAGACTCTCTTGCTCATATAACATTAGGGAATACAAGCCTTATGAAAGAGCTAAGATGAAGCTATGATTTATTTTTCTTATGAAGTTTTTTAAACAATTGCTGTTTTCCTAATAGATCCTTACCTCTAATGCTTGTGACTACAAATATGTTTTATGTATGTTTCGCTGTGGAATGTTCTGTCGTTGAAGCTTCTATGAAAGTTTTCTGTATTTCCAAAAAGTTTTAGAAAAGTGAGTAAGTTCCTGTTTGGAAAGGAGGAAGGTGCTTGTAATACAGAAGTTACGAGTAGTTCCTATGATCTAATAGTATTTTTTTCTTTTCCCTCTGTGATATAGGACTTCTGTATGCAGACTGATTTCTGTTGGAATTATTTTTGTGCGTCAAAAGGTGACATAATTACTGAAGAATTAAATGGCAGCTCTAATTACAAGAAATTGAAGGAAAAAACAGCTTTGCATTGAACATTTTAGTTTACAAGACAGGAAGCAGTATACAAATACCTTACTGTCCACTACAGTTTTATTTTTGAGTATGCAATTTATTGTTCTCTTTTCAGGTTACGTGCTGACTTTTTCTTGTTGTCTGGACTCCTGCAATTTGACTTTGGATATTCTGATTCTTTTCTGTTCAGGCATGTCCCCCAAGACTAGCAGAAATAAAATTAAAATGGCAAAATATGCCCTACTTTTAAGCTAAATGGTGCTGATCCTCCTGCATAGAAAGTACAGTGTGTATTGACTTACTAGGTTTTGGTTCAAAAATTAAGTACAGGTTTAGCCAACTTGATAAAGAAAGTGGCTATTCTTTGATGCTATTATAATGTATGGTTTTTTGAATAATAGAAGAAAGATGATTTCTGTTGTCTGAAACTGTCATTGCTTATGTGTTTCTCATTCTGCATTTTAGTGAGCACGGGACTCAAAGCCACTCAGGCCATGTATATTTCTCCCTTGTGAATGCTGCCGTGCACTCTCTCTCTTTCTCTCTCGTGCACAGACTCTCTCCCTCTCCCTCCCTCTCTGCGTTCCCGCCCCGGTCTCACAAATGCACACACATGTACAAAATTATGTTACATCACATCGTGTTGTTTATCTTGCAACAGGATCTTGCCTGATCTGAACTTGGTGCTTGAGTGAATTTGAACTTGGTTAGTGTTTTTCAATTTATTGGAATATGATGTCGTAGGTGTACTTAAATTAGATCATATCAAGAGCAGAGATTAATAAAAGCATAATTAAATGGGGGATAAGATTTTACTGGTTTCAGCAACATATTGGATGTGTTGTTCTTATAGCAGATTTCTAGTCAGTAATTATATCAATGTTTGGAGAATATAAAAGGTGGGAGTTTGCTCTCCCATCTCATGCAGACGGTGTATGAAGTAATGTGTGGCTATTTTGTTCTTTTACCAAGGGACTTCTGTTTTTAGATGTTTTCTGTTTAAATATCAGATTTTTTTGAATTGTTCATGTGTTATGGGAGATAGTCTAGCTAATATTTATGTCAGTGCCCTTCTGAAAACTCTTATTCTGACTCTTAAAGACCTTTCAAAACCATTGAATGTATAAGTAACACATTAAGTTACAGGAATTTATAATTAATAATCTTATAGCATCATTACTGCTATAAACTGCGAGGAAGGAGAAAGGTGTAATATATCAAGCTTGGCTCTCCATTATTATTTCCTTTATAGAAATAGAGTTTATCATGTTAATTGGTAACTCTTAAAAATAACAAAATCTAGTAAGGAAAGAAATGTTTTAAAAAATCAACGCTTGAAATAATGTTGATGTGAAATACTGCTTTTTCAGCTATGGAAAAGAGTAGCGGAGTTAGAAGCAAGAAAGGCTTTAGTTAATACCTGTCTGTTGTGCTGGTTCCTTGAAGGGCTTTGTCATACATCAATAAATGCATTTCATTTTTTTTCTTGATCCTACTTTTTTTCTTGAAATGTTGACATTAGCTAATTAGATACTACATAAGTATATATATAAGATTTTTAGATTCTGATGCAAACATATGAGTTAATTCGGGGATAATGGGGCTGAGGAAATTACTAAATATTGAGTAGAAATTTCAGAGGTGGAATCTAGAGCTGTATAGATTTTTAAAGTAATCACTGATCTTTGTACTAGTTTAAAAAAAAAGACACCAACCACCAAAATCTCCCAAGTGTTGATTGCCAGCTGTTCAGAGAGATAATTCTCAGTTGGACAGTTGTCTGTTGCCTGGTTACTGAAACAGAATAAAAAAAAAGTTAGCTTGTTAGCCAGCAGGTCTGTAGTATTTTGCATTTAAAAGGAAGCTGAAACTGACTATGTAACTTAGTAGGATCTTGAGATTGTTACATATCTAACTTGTCCTATGTACTGTCATTTAGCAGATGGCAATTTGGTAGGCTTAGAGAAATTTTGAGAAGTTTAAGTAGAAATTTGGCACTCTTTTTTTTTCTACCTGTAGGGACTTATTCATGTTAGTGAGTAAATCAACTTTGACATAGTAAATGGCTTTGGTTTGCAAGAAAGTGCTGTGTCTTTGTCTTGTATAGAAAGGTTTATAAGAACTTCTGACAGATTTGGAATGGTTAGTCTAACTTGAATAAATGACACAGTTTATAATATTTAAGGCTAACTAACTTTGTTGTCAAAATAAAAAGAATAGGTTGAGGACAGCTGTTATGACATGGAAATGCCGTATTTTAACTTTTCAACATTTTCATTGTGATTGGTTTTATCTAGGTTTCAATATAATTAAAAACTGAAGTATTTTTAGTAGGTTAGAAAGGTTATGTAGATGAAGATGCTTCTAGTAACAGCATTGTTTTTTGTCAGGATTTTTGTAAAGCAATTACTATTAAAAAAAAACAAAAACAAGACTTAAGTTTTTCCCTTTCAAGAAGTTTAAAACTTCCATACAATAATTTAGTAGTTTTTTGTAGATAGATCCAAGTTTTAATGGATTTTTGATAGAGAATAGGTGTTAGAGATAATATTTAAAAAAAAATAAACAGGGAATGTCTGAATCTCTTGTTTTCCTCTTCTCCCTTGTGCAGTAAACAAAACACGTGCTTGCTTTTCTTAATGGATGCAACCTGTACCAAGCAGTGTCTTTTTCAAATACTCTTTGATATTTGTTTGTTTTTTACTTAATTTCATTAGCTTAGATATTGTCCTCAGTAGTTGACTAGAGAATTTTTGTCAGTGATCAGTAGCTTTTTTGGCCAGGGAAGAAAACCTTGGATTTAGTGAATTTTTCAGACTGGCCTCCAGAAATGGAGCATAGAGTGTTGGGGAAGAGGGCTTGCACCTTGTTGCTATTACATTTCTGTCTTTGGACACAGCTCTCACATAAAGTTAAGCAACCTCTATAAAGATTTGGCTGTCAAATATCATTGTTGCATCTTGCAGCAGTGCAGTCAGCTTTCCAGTCTCTCTTTGAATTTATTTTTTTCTTAGCATTTATCAGTAGGCCAGTGGGAATTAATGACTTGGTGAGGAGTATCATAGTTGCCTAGTGCTGGAATGCTGCAGGTAATTGGGCTGGACTGGTGAGAGCTGTGGCCGTGTGCTTCTCACGTTGCACTGCAGCTGCTGTTGATCTTAATTAATCTGACCCTCAGAGGCTGCAGTGTCATGGTATAAAACACAGTGCATATTAGAAATTGGAAGGCTGCTTTTCTGACTCTTGTTGATGGCCATATTTCTAGGTAGGCCTTTTGGTTTTTCTAATTGCATTTGTTTGACACTAGCATAAAATTCTTAACGTACTTCAATCTAAAACTGTAATATGTTTTTCCTGTTTATCAGATTTATCTATTGAGTAATGAAGCTGATGCATGTGTTTTTGAAATGTCATGGTTATAATGGATTTAGTAAAAATATTTCTGCTTATTCTGGCAACAGCTATTGTCCGTAAATGAAAAGAGTTATACTGTGTCTGGTATGAATTTCTGGTGTAGTATACTATGTTCTGTAGTGGGAATGCTTAGCGCTTGTTTTATTTAGCCCAGTCTTGTGGTTAAGGACTTTTAGTAGTATGGAAACATGGAGAGCTGGAATTTGGTGTTGGCAAATGGAATCAATTAGTGTGCTGTGCATGTGCAAGGTTTTTAATTTACTGTTGATATATGACTGTCTTCATTCTGACTGCATGACATAGCTTTAGGAAAATAGGAGGTTCCTTACAATTCACGCTGGTATTCAGGGTCATTTTCTTTCTCCCAGAGGAAATCTCAAATTATACTATAACCTAGAGATTTCATAAGTGTTCCAGTACAGATTTGTGTAGCTCTATTCCATCCCATTTTTGTTTTGATTTTGGGGTTTCTCCGTCCCAACTTGTGATTATTCATGGCATTATAAAGATCAACTACATTGCTTGTATTTTGATTAAAAATAGAGAAAGGATTTTCAGAATACTCTGCTTTAAATTTTCCCTGTATTTGATAAACACATTAAATATTTTAATACATAAAAATCACAAGATCTAAATTCCTATCCACCAAGATCTTGTTTTCACTGTAACATATTGATAATTATGGTTGAATCTTACTGGGGTTTACTTAATATTAGGTGTGCTGCTCTTGATAATAGCCAAGCATTGCAATTCTTTGCAAGAACTTATCTGATTGAAATGTCAGTTTAAGGCAATCTTTGGAGATACATCTATGGAAATCAGCTCCCAGCTGTACAATGCTAGCATGCTTTGTAGTCTTTGAGTATGGATTTATCACTCTTTGCTTGAGCTAGTTGTTGTTCTTGACTGCTGAATCGCAGTAAATTTGTGTAAGGTTTAAGTGTTCTGCATAATTGATGGACAAAATAAAGTCTCCTTTGTGGAAGGTTGGAGAACCTTTCTTCTAAGTTGATGAACATGAACCTAGGTTGATGTAGGTGATGTGAGTAACTAGTTGTGTGACCAGATAGCTCTTGAAAGAGCAGTATGTTAGGGACCAGGTTTAAAGTTAAACATTGGCGATATGATTGACCTGTAGTCAGATCCCTTGTAAGTGAGAGATACTCTTGTCAACTTATGTATGTGAAAGTGTAACATTATGTAACATTAGCATTTGTTGGATATAAAGGAGTATGCATCTTGGACATAATTTCGTATTTACCTGGTCTTATAGGTTTTGATTTTGAAAAGACTAAACATCTGTTTTTCATCGTTGATCTCTCACTGCATCCTGCAGGGCCTGTCATCTCAGCATTGACAGGATCAGATGAAAAATACAATCGATGTGTTGACATTTTTTTGAGAATCACTCAGGTAAGATTACTTGTTATACAGAACTACAGTGAAATTCATGGCTGCTGCTAATATTTCACCAGTTGGAGCCTTTGCATTCTCAATCATTAATTAAATTAGATACTGAGGTTCTCTGCATGTTCCCTTGTTTCTATTTTAAAAGCACTTTTTGTGCCTTGCTCAATGCCATTTAACTCTCTTGTAATTTCCCACATAAAGAGCTTCACACATTTGTACTCTTTTCCCCCACTTGATAGAGTGGCACCTGTTTGCTTGAATGAAGAACCATAGCGCACACCTCCAAAGCTCTTGGAAGATTTGTATGTATTTTTTCATTCTCAAGTAGTGACTTTAGTCCTATTTAGATTCTTCATTGGCAATAGGGGGGAAAAAATCACTGTAGAGAATCAGATAAGCAGGTGCAGCAGCAATTTATCATCTTCCCAGTGTGTTCTAAATTCTGGCTTTTAAATTGCACATGAAAAATGACAAATATTTAACTGAATGTACAATGGTGGAGTTATTATTTTTATAACATGAATTATTGGAAAAATATATATATATTAGGTCTTGCACTGGAAAAGTAGGAAATGGCATGTGTCCATTCAGTTGGCTTTGTTGAGTGTCCAGTGTACTTACAAAATTAAAGATGTTACCAGAGTGTATTCCAAAAGACTTGGGCTATGAAATGTCATGGCTGTGAGAGGAGGGGGAGGAAGGACCAGTTGGGCCATATGCCAATGTTGGTGCTTGATCTAACGGTGGTTTACGTTTTGTCCCCATCTGTAATCTGGTGTTAGGGAGTGCCAGAGTGCAGGTAGGGTAGTCTATAGTACAAGTAGAAGCAGCAGCAGCAATTCAGGTGCTGCTATGGATACTGTTTTGACAGCAGTATTGAGCTGGAGTTATAGAATATTTATGTTTTATTGTAATCTGGCAGTCTACCAACAATTTTCCTGAGGAACACCAGAAAAAAAAAGGGAAATAGGAAATAGGTGGCTTTTTAGTGGAGTTATGACCTGGATTTGAAGAAAACTTCTGTGGAACAAGAGAGAGTCTTCCAGCATTCTGTCTGTGCTGATTTTTCAGAGATCTGCAATGAAACGCTGCTACTGGATGCCTTAAAGCTTTATAAAAATGATTTGTTGCAAGTGTTAGATGTAGAACACGTATGGGGTTTGTTTTCTGCCTTGCATGTGTGTGCACACTTCATTCTTTGAATGTCTTCTACTTAACGTTATTAGGTGAACACTTGGCGACTCTGTCAATCTCAAGCAAAATTTGTATTTCCCAGGAATTCCTTATACATACATGATTTCCTACTTTTGATTCTTTTACTGTGCACGGCAGTACACTGAAGTCTGCCAGTTTTTTGTTGAGATTAGTCTTCGTCAAATAACATATAATTTTCAGCATAGCAAAATACTCAAAGAAGAAAGAAAAAGGAAGTGTTAACTTTACAAAGATTCCTTTTAGGGGTATATGTTTTTGTGGTTTTTTTTTAATGTTGGTGATGCCAAGTGCTCATCTAGTATTTGCACTACTTTTAACAATAATAAAACACATACTTTATAATTTTATAAGATTTTTAAGTTCTGTATGGATACATCTATGACTAGCTGTTCTAGTAAGTGCCAACATGATATATTATAAATTAATTATTAATGAATAATTTTTTTTATTCATTGATTCATAGCTAGAAAGACGGTTCTTTCCCTGAATAGCTAGAATTTAGAAGGAAAAAATGGTTCCTCTGATTTTAAATCAGAGTGTTAAAAATATTTGAGTGTATATAGAAATATGTGTAATTGCTAGTCTCAGAACTTTAGTCTTGCATGCACTTGATGGTAGAAAAATCAATTAAATAGGCGGCTATATTTGTCCCGTTAGGTTTCCTGTACCTTTGGAAAACAAACCCCTTCTGTTTATGCAAATGTTTTATACCCTCTAGTCTAGGAGACAGAATGGATAATGGTAACAAGGTCGGTGTTTGAATTAAGCAAGACATTTATAACTAGCTTATTTTTATTCCAGTTTTTTAAATGGTGCTTTGTTGATTAGTAACAACAAGATTCTATTGTTTCTATATTATCTTTTCTAATAGCTCTTTTGTCTGATAGTAATTACTGGTTGAAAGAATGTTAGTTGTGATGTTCAGAAGTAGTTCAGTTCTGTCCTTCATATTTTATTAGCTTAGCACTTCCTTTAGTGTGGACATAAGGACACAAAATCTAGTCACCCATTATTGCAAAATAAGTACTTTGATATTTCCCTTTTCCAACACACATGAATATGCTCAGAATGAGGAAAAAGAAGCTTCTCTTTATTTATTCACTTTGTCTATTTTTCAATTGAATCATATAGTCTATGAGGGGCTACCATGCTTTCCATGTTGACTAGTCCAAGAACATGTGAAGTTTCATCTCGTGCAAAATTCTTTGTTTTCTTTTGTAAAGAAGTCTCTACTTGTAAAATTTCACAATTTTGTATTGGCTGTCTGAAGGTTTTTTTTGTTTATTGTTAAGAATTTTGCTTTTTACTAGGTCGACTAGTTCTGATTTGGGTGCCTTGTTTCTCCCAGTACAAAATTTTGGAAGTGATTACAAAAATTTGCCAAGGGCTGCAATATTTCGCCTGCAGTAAGACTTGATGAACTTTTAAGGAAAAGTATGCATATAGTTATATGGGCTCCTAAGATAACCAAGGACTTTTTTTTTCCTGTGAAGTATTGAAGCATAGGAGTTCAGAGTGGGTGGTCTTAATGCTCTTGGTACTTACAAGCATGCATCTTAGTTTGGATGGGTTTTCCCTGTTAAGGATCCTGAGAAAGCATACAGGATTTTTGGTGTAAATTAGTGTATATTTGTAGGACTGGTTTTGTGTTAAAAGGTTTTCATATTTCAAGCTATGGTTACTTGGGAGTGCAGATAAGCTGATGATGGCCATCTGATATTCAAGTCAAGTGTGCTTAAAACTACAAGAATTTCAGGAACTATATCAAATTCTGTATTTTTAGGATGACCTACTTCAGTAAGTCTAGAAAGAGGTGTGATGTTGCAATGCTGATTTAGAGGAAATAGTGCTATTAATAATTATCTGCTGAATTGTGATGCAGTTTATTGACAAACCAAGGCATACTTTGAAGTGATTGATGCCAGTTTGAAAAGAAACAAGTGTATCTGTAGGTATTCTGGAATTCTCATAGGTAAGTCTCTATGCAGTGGGAAATACCAGTATACCTCATAAAATTTGAGAAGATTTTATCACTCCATATTGAATAATTTCTAAAGTTTCACTCTGCTTTGAGAAGATTTTCTTGTGTTAATCCCTTTAGAGTGCAGTAGTTTTCACATTGCTTTTTCACATGCTGGATTCTAAGGGTTTATAATTTCCCCCATTTCTTTCTCCTTTGCTCAAAAGCAAAAGGATTTCATATTGGATTCTGTATAGATATTTCTCTGAGTTAGAAGTATAGAAAGTTAGAAAGGTTAGAAATTAACTTGTGTTGCCTGCTTCAAAATATGAGACATTCCCAATGTTTTCCCTCTTCCATTGGAGAAATGGAGGAATCTTGCTGGATAGGCCATGCTAGAATGCTGAAGATACTTAAAAATATGTATTTAATCCAGAAAATACTATGTGTATGCTGCTTATTAGGGGAAGTCAGTGGTTGTCTGAATAAGTATTTAATTTCAATTTTTAGACTTTGAGTTATTTTTAGAGCTCCAAGTTTTCCTACTACAAATCTTTTGAATTAGTAGTAGTAGTTCAGCATGTGTAAATGCTGAAAAATGAATAGTTTATTTTATAAGCATTTTAACATGTATATTTTTTTACTGCTGCTTTTATGCTTGCTCTTAAGAATAGGAATTTTGCCATTGTAACCATCACTGATGAATTCAAAGAAGTAAAACTCCCAGTTTTTAGGTGGGGTGAAGATGTTTGGATGCAGTGAAAACCTGATGAGTTGTTTCCATTCTTTGTTTTGCTTGAGGTCAAATATTCCCCTAGAGGTGAGCATTTCTCCATTTTCCAGGTACAGTTCTTCCATTTTTCCACTGCTGAAGTTCTAGTACCTTAAGCAAAAAGAAATAAAAAGTCTTTTTTGTCCCTTAAGCATGAGAACTGAAAATGATAATTTCTTTCCTATTTGCTGCTGCCTCCCACAAGAGTAAGTGGAAACACTTGTACAAAGGCAGTAATAATACCATTAGTTTCTGTATACAAACATTAAATTCAGGTAAGTATTGAATTTATGCAAGGTGGAATACACCTCCAGTCTGCTTAATCCTGTAGTGTGTGTTTAAACATAGGGATAGATTATTAGTAGTGAATTTTTTAGATATATATATATAGTGTGTGATTCTACTTTAGGTCTTTTGGTAAAAGGCTTCTGTCTGTCATTTTGTAGCAGATGGATGCTTTGTTTGGGTTTTTTTTGTGGGGTTTTTTCCCCCTGGTGCTCATTTATGGTAGTTAAGATTTACTGCTGCCTTTTCCCCTGAGAAAAGTTGTGTTCTTACCATTTTCTAGGCTTGCAAGCAATTACAATTGAACTTTTCTCAGCTGGCTAGAGGTGTTTGAATCTGTATTTGGATATGTCTTTCTTCCTACTTTCGATTCTATTATAGTCAATGGAATTATGGACAAAGGAATAATGCATGTGTTTTGGTAAGGATAATGTAGGGTGCCTTTTCACTTTTAAATAGATAGTCAGGTATTTATCAAAAATAGGTATATTACAAAGATTGCCAGTATGAACTTGCTAAATATACATATTTTCCCTTTTGGGGTAAGAGTTTCATAGTATTTTCTTTTAGTTCATGGTCCCTTTGCAAGGAAAGCTACACTGTTTTAAAACTTCCTTTTAAATTTTAATGCTGATATGTAACCCTTACTAATGCCAAAAGCAGAGCAAGTGATAAAAATTTAGTGTATATAATCAACAATTTTTTGGAATTTTTTTATTCTTTGCTTAAAAATGGCCTGGTTTTCTGATCTTTTTGCATAGATTGGCTCTTTAATCTATTTGTAAATCTCTTCAGTAATTCTATATAGAAAAACACTGTCTTTATGTTAGTGTATGCCAGTCTTGCTAAAAGATCCATTTTAAAAGAAGTGCTGGATCTAACCCAGATTCAGTTACAAATTCTTTTCCAAGCAAACGTTGTCTAAAGTCTCCTACCATTTGTAAATAATTTCTCTTGCTACAGCTACTAATTTTTGTCTTTTATTTTGATGTACGTGATTGATTTTAGCTTTGAAAGGTATAAATCAAAATTTATGAAGTATGGAACTGACTGAATTGTCAAAAATTATCTAAACAATTAGTGGGAAGGATTCTGTAAAGTTTTAATATGAAATGCTAAAAGGCACAGGAAAGCTTTCTAAAAATAAACTCTAAGGATATATTTGCATTTTGGCTTAAAATAGTAATCATGAAGTCAAATTGCCCTATTTTTGGTTATTATTACATAAAGTGTTTTGACTCATGTTTTAGAAAGATTATTTGGACTTTTTATTGGGGAAGACTTGAATTATATATGGAAGAAATCAAGTCTATTCACCTTCCAGCTTGTCATTAAGAAAATTTAAATACTTAAGGTTTTCCCATATTCTAGGTAGTACAGTTGTTTACACAAGTCTTTGTACTTTTAATAATATTGTCCTTATTTGTTTATTGAAAATAGAAACCTAAAATATCTTGTGGTGTTCAGATTCTAATGCCTTTCAAATTATTTCAGAAAAAAAAATAAAAATAATTTTTGCATGTGTTAAAATTCGAGCTTAATAGAAACCTTTTGTAAAGGTAATTGCAGGTTCAAGGACTTTTTGCTCATTTCAAACTGGATAAAATTGGGGAGGCACGTTTAATTAAATTCTTGTATGTATAATTACTCTCGTGTTTGTGATGTAATCTCTGTTTTTTAGAGTAAGACAGTATGTTCAAAGGTGTCCTGATATTATCTGCTTTCTGTTGAAATTATCAAATACACCACCTACAGTTTGTGAGAACTAAGGGAGACAGTGGAAAGGGCATTTGATGACTGAGTGGCATACCTTTATTTTTTACTCTTGGACAAGAAACAAAAGTATTTGGAATGGCTGCTACAAAGTTATTTGTCTATTAAGGTGCTAGCTGTTAGCACATTTTTATTTTTATTGTCTAAAAATACATGGTCCTGTTTGAGTTGGAAAAGGAGAGATTAAGATTATATAATGTTTCATGGTAATTATGTGTGAGCTCTTTGCTTATTTGCACAAAGAAACATTAAAAAAATCCCTCTGAACAGCTGAAGTGACATGAAGCACCAGCTGGGGAATCTGAAATCAAATATTTTAGGGCATGATTTGTACTAAACTGCAATTAGAATGTATGATTCTGCACTCGCAATTGTTCTGAGTGAGGTCAAATTGCATATGAAGGAACACAAGTGATGACTGTCTTGACTGCAACTGATGTCTGTACATGTGCTATTTCACAGTATTTTTTATTCACATTCAAAACTGGGGGAATGACTAACTTGATTGTTTTGTCTGTTTATTGTCAGTTAAGACTTAGTGTGTCAATAGGTGAATTAAACAGTTGAAAGGAAGAAAAAATTGAAAATACCCTTTTAGATAAATATGTTCTTAAAAATTTAAAATTGATTTTTCACCCAAATATTTTAATAATAGGAATGTTAAGAGCAATTCTGAAACATGAGAGACTTGTTCCAATGTATTTTTTTCTCTTTTAATTTTTCTTTCAACTTGTGCATGATAAAATTGCAATATTGACCTACTGGTATTATAAAAAGATAGCATTTTCTGTTTTCAGAAAAAACTGCATTTTGGCACATTGTTTAAAAACTAGAACAGCTCTGCATATGAAAACACAAACTGTGATAATTAGATAGTATGCCATATGTGGTAGTTTAAGTTGGCATATATCTCAAATGGCATGTTTAATGTACTGCATTACTGGGATTAGTAATTTTACAGCTGAGAGCTGTTAATTCTGTTATGCTCATCCCCCCTGATGACCCTGTAGGTAATGATAGCAGACTTTTTTTTTTGCAAAAGCCTGTTTCTGATAAATTAAAAGTTATAGGCTGCTGTATTTTTAATGGAATCTTTGACTAGTGTATGTTTCTCATAATATTTTAGGTGTTTCGAACTACTTCAGAATTCTAAGATTTTCTTAAAATAAAGATACAATTGGTATGGTTGGATGGTCACGTTTTTGCTTATGAAGTATATGGAGTCAGGAAAGAAGGAAGCTTTTTTTTTTCATCCATGTAGAATTTACCCAACTTTTTGTTAGGGTAAAAAATATTGTTAGCCCTAAGTGCTTGAGAATTGTTAATGGTGGTTAAAATCCACATACCTGTGGATTCTATAGTGCAGCTGAATATGGTCATGAAAAGTCAAGGGAGGAAAGCAAGTCTCTTGAGTACAACTGGGTATGCCTGAGATGGAGTTAAATTTTCCTTTTCATAGCAGCTTGTATGGTGTCAGGTTTTAGAGTTGTAACCAAAAAGTGTGGATAATACATTCATGTTTTAGCTCTTGCTGAACAGTGTTTGCATGGTGGCAGGGCCTGCTGTTTGTGACTCTGCCCAACTCCCCAGTGACAAGACTGGGTGTGCCAAAAGAAGTTGCCAGGTGGAAAACCTGAGCCATCTCAAGCTACTCCATGCCATATAAGGTCCTTGCAAAAGAAGAGAAAATGAACTGTAGTGGAGTGTTCAGCTAGCATTTTGATCAGAGAGAGGCTGGGAAATGGTCTGCCTGGGGACACTGAGGATTGCCTTTGCATCACCTCTTTGAGTCACAGAATCATAAGGGTTGAAAAACACTTAAATCCAACTGTCATGCCACTAGCAGCACACCAAGTTCACCATCAAGCCATGTCCTAAAGTGCCATTCCCACGTTTTTCTAACACTTGGAGGGAGGGTGACTCCACCACTCCTCTGAGCAGTCCATTCCAATGCTTTACACCCTTTCTGTGAAGAATTTTTTCCCGATGTCTAATCTAAACTTCCCTGGGTGCAGCTTGAGGTCATTTCCTCTTATCCTGTCACTATAGATGCCTGGGAGAAGAGGCCAATTCCCACCTGGCTGCAACCTGCTTTCAGGCAGTTGTAGAGAGCTGTAAGGTCTCCCCTGAGCTGCTGCTTCTCCAGGCTAAACAGCCACAGCTCCCTCAGCTGTTCTTCATAAAACTTTGTTCCAGACCCTTCACCAGCTCTTTTGCCCTTCTCTGGACGCCCTCCAGCCACTCAGTGCCTTTTGTGTAGTGAGGGGCCCAAAACTGAGCACAAGATTTGAGATGCAGCCTCACCAAGTGCTGAGTACAGGGAAATGATCCCTTTCCTGGCCCTGCTGTTGCAAGCCGGGATGTCATTGGTCTTCTTGGTCACCTGGGCATGCACAGGCTCATGTTCAGCTGACCAGCAACGCCAGGTCCTTTTCTGCCTTTTTGTGGGCTTTTTACTTTCTTCCTATTTTCATTTACTTTCTATAATATTTTTATCTTGACCCATGATTTTTCTTGGTTTGCTCTTAATATTTTCTTCTCCCATTCTGCTGGGGGAGTGGGTGAGCAGCATTGTGGTGAGCTTTATCTGCTAGACAGGATAAAGCCCACCACAAGGATTACTATTCTTTTTGTGTAGTGCAAATATTTTGCCTCTCTAAAAATGTACAAGAAGGTTGAGAGACACACCCACAACTTCACTCAATTTTGTCTTTACGTACTGGCAATTACTAAGGGTTGCAAAAATTAATTCAGTTTACTGCTTTTGGGGCTGATTAGGTCCTCATCTGTTTTCCTCTACAGACATTGTTGGTGTGGTTCTAGACTGGGTATGCAAAAGGAGCATAGTTCAGAAAGCAACAGTGAGAGATCTTTTGGGAAGGAAATTCAGGTGAAACATTAGAAAGTAGGTGTGGAATGGACTTTGTAGTTTAGGGACTCCATTTCTCTGTTGTCCTTCCAGACAAATCCATAAAATCTCATAATCGTTACCCTTTTAATGCCTTCCACACTCCCCAAAACTGAGGTGATGCTTCCAATTCCAAGCTCCTCCACAAGAGAAGCACAGTGGAAAATGTCTGAAACCTCTTTACTCACTGAAGAGATGTCCTAAATAAAAAAGGATCAGGGTGACAAAGGAAAATGTGCCCTGTAAGCTTAGTGCCTGTTTATATGAGACTATTCAAACAAGCTGGTGGGAAGGTGAGACTTTGATAGCAAAGGAAAGGGGAAATATCTTTTTCCTTCATAAGAGAATGAAGTTTAAAAATAAGAATTGCTGTCCTTTTTGACAGAACTATTAACAGAACATGATACTCTGCAGTCATACTTTTGGGTCATTAAGTCCAATTCCAGCTTATTGCAGGTAGCTATCATTCATAATCCCACACTATGAAAGACCTTTTAAAGACAGGTAGGAACTTCAAAAATTGCAGAGCTTCATTAGCACTGGGGTTTGCTCTCACTCAGCCTTTTTTCATGAAACGTGTGGTTCCTTTCACAAAAAGAAATAGTACTAAGGTAACTTTTTAGCTTTGAGAAGTTCTGATTTAAAAGTCAAGTGACTGAGTGGGGTGTCACATGAATATCTGATCGAGTTCATAAATTAATAATGTGTGAGTTGAGCGTCAGTTTGATTGGTAATGAAAACTGTGTTGAAATTAAGCATGGCATTCTAGACTGTTCACCATTACCTTTAAATCAACCGTACTTTCTTCTATTTTGCGTGATATTGTGGTTATATTTTTATTCATGTTCTGTATGCTCCTCAGCCTTTTTAAAGCTGATTTCCTTTCTGTGCTTCAATTTGTGGTTTTCTAATTGTAATAAATATTTGTCTATGGAAAAGGTGATCAATTGTCTCACCACCCCACCACCCCAAGCCTAAACTGGAACAGTGAAACTTAGACTCAAGTAGTTGAAGGGCTTCAGATGTTCAATTTCCTTTTTACCTCTGTTGTAGGTGAAAAGGCTGTGGATATGGGGTTTTAATCTTGTAATTAAATGCTACCAGAGTTGTGTATGAGCAGATTGCTGAGGAGAGGAGCGCTTACTAGACCACATGTTTAAGAGTTTTGCCTCCTTCAGGTCTTTTAGTGTCATTGACTGTAGCTAATCTGTGGGCTCTGGGTGATTCTGCTGTGGTACTACTGTTGCCACTGCCTTGGCAACATAGAGTGTGAGAGGAGATGGGTTTTGATTTGTTGCACTGCCTTTGCAAAGGCAGGCAAGAAATCAAGGGGTGGCTTTTTAACTCTAAAAATTTGGTCCCATTTAATAATACTTTCATGGGATGAAATAGCTCTTTCTCTAGCTTAGTCTCAGCAAGTTTCAAAATAAAGCTTTGAGCAGTATCCATAGTAATCGTTATAAAAAAGGGACAGAACTTTTTATTTTGTATGGGCGTTGCATGCCTGTGCAAATGTAAAAATTAGGTCATTTGAGAGTTATATGTGCCCACGTATATGCAGTGTGGTGTTATGTTAGGTACAGCTTACCTTTTTGTTCTTGAGTTCTGGTATGACTTTCTTCTCATTTCCATATCTTCGTTTTTTCTTTCTTGTTCACAATGGCTGTAATTTTGTTGTGGTTCACTCTGAAATGCCAGAGTTTGCCTGAATGATTATGGTTTCTAGAAAAGGGACAAGAAAATGGAACTGCAAAGAGAAAGCAGTTCAAATAGTTCAGTCAAGCAATGCTCAGCTGTTTGAACTCTAAACTCCTTGGCTTAAGATTTGTGAAAAGTTACCAACTTCTAAATTGGAATCTCAGGAAATCAACATCAGGATATTTTTTGAAAGGACAAATGGAATATAGGGAGGTTCATTAAAGCTGAGGAGCAGGGAAAGGTTTAGCTTTTTTATTGGATTAGTATTTTAGATATAAGAATTATTTACCTTTTCTAAATAAAAGACATTTTTGTTCCAAAGTAGCTTTTGTTAACAGTACTTTTTTGTAGAAGTCAGTTGTTTTTTTTCTTAAACTTTTATTTGATCAGCTTAAACTGAGTGACTATAGCTGTACTTTATAGTAATCTAAAGTTCTGTGCTTAGCTGAATAAGAGAAACAAAAGTCATATTGAAATAGAAACAACGACCACTGATTTTGTAGTACAGGAATTTGGTAATAAAATTTATATTAAATTTTTTTCAGATTATGTTGCATGCACACTTCTACTTTATTTATAACTGAGGGGTTATTAAATATAGATACTTCTGTGTATAACAGAACGTTTGGCTGTTCTAAGTTCTTACAGATTTTTGTTGTAAGTGATGCTTAATACCATTTTTACAGCTGAAAGTATTTTACAGTTTAAGGTTCCCTTACAATATGTGCAATAGGAGATTGAGTATATTTTAGGTTTTGTGATGACAACCTGATCTCTGCCTGCTTCCTGAAGATGATTATTGTCTCTTGACTGATTGCATAGGAACCCGTAAGATTCCCATATTCTATCCCAGATAGAAATGCAGAAGAAAAATCTGTTTATGCACAGTCTGTTTACCCCAGTCATTGTTTAGAAGACAAATACAGTTTTGGAATTAACTTTATGTAGGAATGTGATGTGTTTTATGTACATACCAATCAGTGTTCTTACATGACATTGCATGAAAATGAGTAAATGTGAAATAGCATCATTATAATGCATTTTCTAAATTAAAGTTTACAGAATGAGTTTGATAAGTTTTGTCATGAAAACTTATGTCTCAGATGGAATCAGAAGTTAGGGGAGTGATTTTGTGTTTTTTTTGAACAACCTACAAAATTAATAAAACCTTTCCAGTTACTCTCTATATATGTGTAGCACATGTGTTTTTAACAGTTATGCTAATTTTTTAGTTTTTAATTAGCAATCAGGATAAGTAAATACTAAAAGGGTGCAGATGCTTTGTGACTGTCATTTAATCTTGCCTGAATTTAAAAGCTATTTTAATGACAGTTATGATAGATGATACTTTAAAATGTAGAGAACTAAAGGTCTTTGCTCCATTTAAAATAAACTATTTTTTTTCATTGATGATTGATGTGGAGGAGAACTACCTTTGAATATTGCAACTGTATTGTTTTTCTAGAAATCTTACCAATTTAACACACTCTATTTATCCTTTGTTTTACCTGTTTTTCTTCATCATTCAAACACCAGCATTTTACTTCCTAGAATAAAGCTGCTAGTCAAAGTGGAGAGGTTCACGTCACTTGGTGGGCATCTTGTACTCTAGTTTTCTTTCTTCTGTTTCTGTGAATTTGTTCAGTGGTCTGTGAACTTTATTTTTCATGCAAGTGCTCTACTGGATTGATTTCTAAAATGTAATCTTATCTTCAATTGTGTCCTACAAGGAGCTACAGTACTTTTTGTAATAAAGTATCTGTATTCTAAGCATCTACAGAAGTAGATAGAGAAGTAGTATCTATATTTTTATGTTTTCCTCTTGCCTTCTCCCTTATCTCCTGCAAGTTCTCAAGGACTTTCCACCTTGTGAAAAATAATTCAATTACAAATGAAGAGTGGTTCTGAATTTGAAAACCTAAAGCATCCGTTTCAGAAAAAAAAACTTTAAGTGTGTATTTTGTGTAGTTGGTCATGAAGAACTCTTTACTTATGAGCAAGGAGAAAGTTTCATAAATAGAGGAAAAACTCATGTCATTTAGCTCAGAATGTGAAGAACTTCAGTTAGGCCCTGAATATTCAAATAAGCAAGGAATTATATATTGCAAATATGTTTCTTGGTGTATCTTTAAGGTTATATAGATAAAAAAAGAAGAGATGTTTGCAGATTAAGTGGAATAATTTTATTATTTTATTCTAAAATTTTACTTTACCTTTGGTTATTATTTATGCTGGCTTGGGAAGAAATGAAGAACAATGGTGCCTTTTTACAGTATACATGGGAAAATGGCCTTTGAAAAGCTAAGGCAAAACTGATGTATAAAAAAAGTATAGCAAATCTCCATGTTCTTTGTTAGTAAAAAAAATACTTCTGTGAAAATATGAAAGGACCTCATTCCAACTTAGAAGTGGCACTGATAGATTATCTACTTGTCATAAGCACTGTCTTCATATTCATGTGTTGTGCTGCTAGGGGGGATGCTGTTTGATCTTGGTCTTGTGGTACTTATGCTTCAGTACCAGTGCTGCATTTGGTTTATATTGGTGTTCTCCATTATTGTTTTAAAAGACAGCTTTGAGTTCAGTGGTTGAAGTTACTGTATTCTTTCATGTGTAGATATGAACAGTTGTAAATTAAATTTGACCAGCTGTCACATTCAGGGTGTTTGAAAATTTAGTAATTATTTCAAACATTACTGGTATAAATTTGATGTGACTAAACCCCAGACTATTAGCTGTAAGGATTCTGGTATTGCAGTGCAAGAACATTTATCAGTATGTACTACTTTTCTAATATTTTTTAATATCCCATATTATAATGTACATAACGTCATGCAAGTGTAAACTGGAAGACTAAAGTACTGTAAAAGTTACAAAGATAAATAAAGAATCATTTAAAAGGGCATTTCAAATAATACTTCAAGATGATTGGGAGTGACCTCTCTTTGCTGTTTGGTAAGAGACTATTATTATTTTTAAGTAACTAAGAAAAGGGAGAGTGGACAAACATTCCTGATAGCCATTTGTACGACCTTCCTGTTTATGCACTTCATTTTTTTGTTCCAAATCTCACAATACTTGGAACAATAATGTCTGATGGGTGTTCTAAACGAAGTAGCATCAAATTGGAAGGACTATACTGAGCTAAATTCAATTAAAATTTTAAAAATTGGGATAATATGTACAAAGACATCATCTATTTTTATAGCTCCATAAAAGATGTAATCATATATGTTCATTGGCAGAGTCATGTCCTCTAAACCAGAATTTTGAGTACCTTAATGAAACCCAAGGAAAGGAAGAGTTTGTTTTAGTCAAATACAAAGTGGAGAAGAAAGGTGGTCAAACTGTAGAATAATAGTTGTCATAGTAATTTTTTCTGACTTTGGTGTTATCCATTGAGGCTTCTTGTGGTTATCATCCTTGATTGAATTAGTGGAAATAAGAGAAGTGGTATCTCACTCATGAGTTATATCCTAATAGCTCATTTTCTTTATTTTGTCTACTTTGTGATTTAAAAAAGGAAAAAGAGGAGAAATTCCTCATGTGTGTGTATATATAAATTTTAAAATATTTTGATCTATACTGTCTCCAAAAGTAAAGGAAAAAAAGATGATAGGCTTTATAACATGTTTGAAAATTCTTAGGTAGCTGTGGTAAAACATAAGTGAAACCTGATTTTATAAGGTCCAAAAGCCTTGCTAATATATTTCCCCCACCCTAGCTATGTGTTGTAAAATGCAGGAGGTAGGTTGGATTTCCTTTTGGTTTGTGTTTTTTGTGTGTGATTTTAAGTAGAGATGCACCATTTGAAAATTTTGCACTTGGTAATTTGTTGTCATAGGTAAATCATCTGACTTCTTTTCTGATATATAAAATCTTGAAGTGTTTAAATCTATTTCTTTTTAAAGGTACTTTATATAAGACATAATACTATATAAAGCATGTCTAGGTTGCTGTAGATGTCTGCTTTTTTTTTTCTGTGTGTGTTAAGGGGCATGCTGATTGTTATTCTATTGACACAGATTAAACCCAAACAAGTTCTAAACATTCAGATCTCATGGGTTTAGGAAATCCCAGACACTTTTAATTTTGTACTTACAAAGTAAATCTCCTGAAAAAGCTGTGAACATTTGTACAAAAAATTGAATGCAATTAAGCAGCTAATTATCAAAATCAAATTCAACCAGGTTACCTGCTGCCAAGATTCCTCACTTAAATTACTTACGAAAAAAACTTAAGGAACCTATTGCAGGCATATATTATTAAACATGTTCTAGAGAACTGTAGTGTCTGTAGCCTTCTGATTCTCATGATAGCTTTGTGTTAATGTGAACTCACCAAACTCACCAGAAGTCTGTTATTTCTGTTGATGATATGGAGGTATTTATAAATTTGCCTTGGTCAGATAGCAGAATTGAAAATGTTATGAGCACCTGTTTCTGACAACAGTCAATTTCCTTGCAGTGTGGGATTAAAAATTAGATATTTTGAAAAAAAAGCAGGAATATAGAAACTTTTCCTCCTTATCAGGCATTTATTGCAACTTCCACTGAGTTATCATTGTGTAATATGTTTTCATATGCAGTAGTAAATTTTGGGTACTAGGAGGCTTTCTTGTCTTCAGTTTGTCCCCATACTTTTCCTATTTCCCCCCTTTCTTCACTTTCCATTTGGTAAAACATTTGGATGTGGAAGGGGAGGAGCCATATTGCACAACAATCCCCATTAACATGGTCACAGAAGGTTGCAGTGGTAGTAGTGTGTGCAGTGTGATAAACATACTGTTACTATGTGAGCAGCTGAACACTGGAACATCTTTCTGGAATGATGACTTTTTTTATTTCATAATAGTATGTTTTTTTACTCAATATGGTGCTTCCTGCATTCTTATTTTTATTACAAACATTTCAATCAAGTGCATTTGGGAATCAGAAAAAGTGCAACATAATGAGTGTTCTGCATACAATTTAATGGAGGTCCAATTATGGCTGAAGATGTTTTAGATAATCCAAAAGACAGGTGTAATAATGAAACAGATGATTAACTGTACAGGCTCAGGTCTTCTGTTGATTAAGTAAGAAAGAAAAAGCATTTGCCTCATACCTGTTTTATTCTTCTTGAATGCCAGACTACTAGCAGACTGAAAGGGAAGAAAATATCATTGAGTTGTGGTTTTTTTTTTTTTCAAATCACATGAATGCAGCATGTTTGTGTTTCCACACTGACCTTGATTAAATGTGGTAGAGGAGAGTACTTGCTGTTACTTTTCTGGTAGTCAAATCCTAAAATAAACGGACAGCTTGAAGACCAGTTTGGAATCCATAAAATGTTCAGTAACTCCTTTAAAATAAAATAAACCAAAAATAAATACAATAATAGTAAAGCCTCAAATAAATGCAAATGCAAATCAAAAGAGCCCTATCCTATGTATTTAAAAATGCTTGATATATTTTTTCATTTTCAAGAGTAGGTCTAAACTCACCCAAATGAGATTGCATGAAGCATATTGTCTCTTACATGCAGAACTTTCTTCCCTTCTAATTAAAAGCACACTAATATTACTTTTAAGTTCTGAATTTTTAATTTCTTTCTTCTTGAAACAGGGACAATAATTTTAAAAAATGCTTGGTTTTCACGATCACTTTTCATTACAAGACAAAATGAAATCTTTGTTCCAAGGAGAACAAAGTTGAAGTACAAGATACTATTCCTTTTGTTGCTGGTTCTGTTTTAGTTATCTGTGTCTCAGACTAGATTCAAAAGTTAGCAATAAAAGAAACAAAGCACAGAAAATTTGTAGTGTTAATGAGGATTATTTTTAATGATGTGTAATCTTGCCAACTAAAAATGTGTGTTTTCACTAAATTCTCATCTGATCCATTATTAATTACTGCTTTTCAGAGACTTTTTCCGTAAGTTGAATGGAGGTAATTTTCAGTTTTGTATTGTAGAATTTTTGTTTTATACTAATTGTCACTTTTCAACTTGAAGTTTCTAATAATGGAGGAATGGCACCATCAACAGTGAAGGAAAAAGGAAGAAAACTATTTATTTGTGATGCTTTCGGTAGTATTTACTTAACGACTTGTAAGTCATTCATGATTATGCATACTTACTGAATGGGTAGAGTTAATATCTTGTTTTGTTAGCATTGTGCTGCACTACTTTTTGGTTACTCATAATTTAAGAAAGCCTAAGCAGAATAGGATGCTGCTAATTGCTTGTGATTCTTCTTCTGATTCTCATTTTCACAGGAGGTACTCAAAAATGGAAATAATTATTTATTTCAGCATCCTGCAGGTGTGAGATGTGCTTTTCCTAGGTTTTTTGGGGGGGAGGAGGAAATGATGGGAGAACTGTAGCTGAATTTTATATAAAATTTGGATATCTGGTTTGAACTTGCACAGAATTACTTCTTTCAGGATATGTGCTTTTCTTTTGTAGTTCCATATATTGTTCATGAGTGTGTTTGCTTGACTTGATGCTTGACAGTTAAACTGCTTTTGTTTAAACCTGGATACTTATAAATAGTGCCTGAAGTGATCCTCTGTGAAAAGTTAACCTGAACTGAATTTGTTAGCATTGTACCAGAGCATTCTCAGGCATTTAGTTTTTCACAGTTAGTGTTCATTTCTGAATGAGGAAATTCTTCCTTACGGCCCCTAAGGCACCAAAGTTAGTCATGTTCCCTTACCAGGGCTCTTCACAAAGTCAGATTATGTTGTCTAGTTCTTCCACTCTGAAATGAGTCGTGTACAAGTTGCATTGTCTCTTGGGTTTTAGTAGCTATCACTTCAGTTACCAGGAAAAAGAATGGAAGGAAAAGATACGACAAACGTTTAAAAACATGACCTAAGGTTCCAACTCAGTAAGTACAAGAAAGTGTCAATCAGAATAGTGTGTGGGAACACAGTACCCACACACTATTCTGTGGCTTCTTCATGCCAATTTTTCTTTTGATTCCTGTGATTGACTAATTTCAGTTGCTCAGATAATTCTGATTTCACTACTTTTGGTTTTGGAAGCAGATGTGGTGGGGGAGGGCTGGTGAAAAGCATAGCTCTCACCCTTGTATGTACAGATTCTCTAAAGAAGTATTTAAGACATACTTAATATGAGGAAAATACATAATTTTTCATAGTTCTGTTGGAAGTCATTGATTCACTTGCTGAAACTCTGAAGAAGTAGAAAACAAACCAGCTGAAGGGAGAGATCCAAATGCTTTGGCAAACTGAAAACTAAGTGAAGACAGTGGCACTATTATTTATAAATCATATTGAGTGTTAGGCTGTCTTAATTATAAATGAAACCCATCAATATTATTGTTAATTTTTAGTAAAATGATCAAATGATTTGTAGAAAACTTGATGATTCTACAAATTTGGAGAGTAGTTGCTTGAGTTTTGTAGCTTTTTTTTTAAAGAACCCTACTACTTGTAAATTTACGAGCTTTTATTCTGATGCTTCGAATTAAATTGAAAACAAATGTATGCTTTGGTTCCCTGGAAGTGTTGGGGTTTTTAGTTTGTTTGTTTTCTCTTGTGCAGAAAAGTGCCACATTGAGTTTTTTCCCACATTGTTTGTTGTAATGTGACAAAACAAATCTGTCTTGTGTGTGAAACAAATCTCTTATACTAGGGAGACTATCTTTAATAGCAGATGAAAAATGGTTGTGGTAGTTGTGGCTTCCTGAGATCATAGAGATAGACTTGTTTGTGTGCATTTGGTTTTCTTTTAAAATTTAAATGTACCACTAACTATAATTTACAGTTTCCTAGGGAAATAACATTTAATATGTGGCTTAAAATGTGTTTTTTGTAAATACCTGTGGTTTAAAGATATCTGTATTTTTGGTTAACTGGATATGTTCATTTTTCAATAGCAGTCTTTTGGAACCACAAAAATGAAAAGCTTTTAGCTTTGGGTTTCTTGGTCTTCCCTCTAGCCCCATGACTTGTATAATGCTATTCATGTTTTACTATGTCCTTAAAATAAAAATGGCTCTTTTGACCAGCATACTTTATTCAGGAGTTTAAATATGGTTATTTAAAAAAAATGAATCCTCAGTAATTTAAATCCCAATCTGTTAAATAGTAGGGTTTAGCTGTTTAAGAACTTTTTTTTTTTAAACCTGAACCCCATAGATCTTTTTTTGTATAACCATTACTACTGAAAGGTAAAAAGGTAATAAATTTAAGAAGGCTAGCTCAGGAAATATCTTATTTCCACTTTCAGTTCAATGTAACATCTAACAAAATGCATAAAAAAATTAGTTTCTCAAGTGTATTATTTCCAGGGATGTAAATTGGAGTTAAACTTTAATTCTGTGAAATAATGTTTTTTTAGATGACATCTTATTTTTCTAGTAAAATCCAAAAATTTTGTTATCCTTTCTCTGCCTTGGTCCCTTTCTTCACTTTCAGTGGAATGTATTGAGACATCTCTGTTTTCCTAGGCTGACAGCTAGATGATGGTGCACTATTATAATTAATGAATCAAGAAAAAATTTTCTCATCACAATTGTGTGGTTTACCAAATGAAATACTCAAAAATTCTCTAAATGCTAAATCATCATTATAGCAAGTTGTTTAAAAAAACCCCAAATATATATATATACACATACATACATATATATGTGTATGGAATGAGGAGATAACAGGAAAAAGCATGCATGCCTTGGGAAAAAAATATACCCTCTCTAAACAGTACTTTTTGGTACATATTGGAACATTCTTCTTAGCTCTTTGTAGAATTTCCACAGATATAATCAGTATTTGTTAGTAACTGCAAAAGACATTTTTAGTGTTTTGTCTGTGATAGATTGTTGTGATGCACCCAAAAAGGAAACACAGAGGTAGGGATTTGAATAGATTTCAACTCTTACTTGGTTTTATATTAAATATTTTTGCCTATTTCTCTGCACAGAAGTTTATTATTTGCTTTGGTAGATAGCTTTTACCATGTGTACTAATTCAAACTTAGCCACCCAGTGAAGATAATTCTGTTATACTGAATTGCAGAGGTCTCTTACTCTGGTCATCAGATCCACTGGTCTGCTCATTTTAGCACCTTCTGTATCCTGGCCCTGTGCCGATGCAGTGTCCTTGACCTGCCTTTCAGATCATGTATGTATTTGTAAGGACAGCTCCTTGCCTGTTAAGACACGCTAAATAATACTGGAAAATCCCCAAACATTAAATATTCTTTTAATTTCACTGTTCATTAGTTTGTTCCTATTCAAAAATTAAAATTCTTTTGGCTCCAAGCAGTTGTGCTTTACTAGCAACAGCTTCTTAATTTTTCCTTTGCGGATAATTTAATGCTTTCTAGTGTGTCAAATGTCTTATAGGTGGCCAGATAGTGGGTGGTCTGTGTACTGCCAGAGCTATATAAAAAATGGCAAAGCCCTGGGTCAGATAAGCTCAAGTCATTAACTGTCTCGCAAAACCTGGTCATTTGCCACCCCAGAAGAGAAGCTCATGGATGACAAGTTCACTCCTGCAAAGTCCCCTGGATCCCTTTATTCATTACAATAAAATGCCCAACTGGTTACCCATCCTGGTGGCTTTTTGTGGGTTGTTCATTCAGAAGGCTTTTTGAACTTCCTAACATTGCAAGTTTGAATGGATTTGATTTGGAAATGTTGACACAGTTTGGTTATGCTCATTGCATTCCATTGTTGATTAATTGTACTTGGAGTCTCTTTATGAAAACAGCTGATGTTTTTAGATTTGAAATGTGTTTTTAATGAAGTAGTACAGTTGCAGATACTAAAGATACTAACATTTGGCCAAATGTTGCTGCTTCAATTCTGAGTTACATTGCAGTTTCCATGATGGTTGACCCAGCTTTATGGCCAGGAAAATAGGAGTAATTTTGTCAGACCATTAGTTTACTACCTGTAGTGTGTATCCTCACTTGAGCTGTTTGCTTCAAACCATTTGTCAAGGATTATCAGAATTTACAAAGGGAAGTCCTGCTCTGAGAATGAGCAGAGGGGGTGTTGGAGGAGAATGTGGTTGTACCCGTGTGTAAGAAAGCAGCAACCTTCTCCCTCTTCACCTCATGCCCTATTTCCAAAACACACAACATGTTTCTTTTTAATAACTTTGATATTTTCAAATATTTAATATATAGATATGTTTAATATAAGTTTTCAGAAAGTTCTTAAAAGGGAAAAACTGTAATTTGTGTTCTTTCTAAGTTCTTAAATGAATGGTTTATGCTGTAACATCTTTTACAAAGAGAACTTTTCCTCCCATAGGGGTAAGGAGTATTTAAAATGTATTTAGGTTAATTGCAAATTAAAAAAAGAACAAAGTTTTAAATGGTCTAGTGGTCTGAATTAAAAAGAAAAAAGTTTTCCATATCAGTTTTTATTTGGTCATTCCTGTCCTAATTTTATTAGTGTTGCAGTCTTTCATAGAATCCTATGAGAATACTGGGATAGCCAAGACCTGAATTTCTAATTTGGAGAATTGTGTCAGACATTTCCCTTCTGCTCTTAGTAAGTTTTTTTTGGGTTTGGTTGCTGTTTGTTAAGCCTACTTTCCTTAGGCAAATGAGGTTTATGAGACTGTGGTGTGCCCTTTCTGGTCCCTTCTGACCTGTTTGCTCATTTCAACCACCAGAAGGGTTTTTAAAGATATGTTTAATTTTTTTTATGATCTCCTGTGTTTTGTGAAAATTTTCAGCTGTTTGCCAGTTGAGAGAAAAAAACCCTTAAAGTGTTTCAGTGAAGCAAAATCTTCAATGTTGACTTTAATCATCACTTTAGTAGTTCCTAAGCATCTCAAATACCAGTAAGATTTCTTGAGCCATATTCAGCTTCAGCATCCAGTGGTATTATTTTTGATGCTGATAAAATACTTCAATATATATCCTCATGTTTATTAAAGAATAATTTTTTTGAGATTAAATTTTATCTGGACCTTCAAGCAAACTAAAATCGGAGAAGAAAATTTACATTTCTATTTGATTGTAAATATCTTGTTCCTGCAAGATAGAAATAAAAATCACTTTAACATCTATTGCATTTACTAATTTTAAATAGCATAACATTTATAGCCAAATTCCTGCTTTGAGTATGCTATCACAGTATTCATTATTTGACTTAGGAACCATGATTAGCCATAGGGTTGTTCATGCTTGCTCTGTATTTAGGTAATCTGTGTCCAGCTAACCCAGAAGTGCTAAATATAGTTCTGCCTTTTACAATAGCTTTTCATTGCTGAATCATTAAGGATCCTGATTAAATATAGAAGATATTTCAGACACCATCTGATAAGTAATTTTGTTTAGACCTATAGTATTTTTAAGGCAGGTTCTATGAGTAGCTGTTTTTAGTCTCTGTGCTTGAGGATTACTTTTTGTAGTAAATATTGCTTATAAGAATATATACCAATACCATCCATATTCTGGTGTCTATAAACTAACTTGTTTGGATTTTAAGATTAAATCCTAGAGAAAATAGCAATAACATGCTGTAATAATTCAGTGATTTCTCTAGTCCTTAGTTAAATTTCAGTTGATGTGCATGTCTAGCATGTAGCCATTGTATACATCATAGAAAATAATCTGCAAAAAACAAGAAAAAATTAAAAACCCCTGCTTCTCAAGGCTTATGTTAGCTGAAATATATTCTCCCTTTTAGCCCTTCTTTTTATATGGAATGCATTTCTATTAGACTTTCATATTTTTCGGTTTTCTGCATTTTAACCTCTAGAGGTTCGAAATAGATTCTACTCTATTTATAATATTGCATGTAACCTATATTTTTAAGCATTCTTTTCTCTTAATTATGCCAGAATAGAGATGCTAGTTTAAAGAAAATGCTCATGGAGAATGTCAACGATGAAGGCATTTGTTAGAGGAAAATTTACCTATTGTGATATTGAAAAAAAAATTAAATATTTCTGAAAAAAGGCCAGTTCAATTTCTCAGTGACTGTGTGTGCTTCCCTGCTACAGCTGCAGATATTTTGAATATGATCTTTCTTCCTCCACCATGCGACTTCTTTCTGCAGAGTCGTGCAGTGAAGTCATAATCCTGTGTTTCACATCCATCTGTTACCATAGAAATGATTGTAATAACCTAAATTTAGCATGATGTCTTTCCTGCAGGATCAAGCAGGAGGATTGAATGGGTTGTATGTGAAAGAATCTCTGTGAAAATCAGAATATGTTAGCAAAATCTAAATGCTTTGATAAATTTATATGACAAAAAATACATCTCAAGTGAAACACATTGTGCTGCTTGTAGGTTATTTAAGTCATTGTAAATGAAATCTGCCACATACCAGGCAAACTTAATGTCAGTAATTCTTTTTTTATCCTGTCAGGAGCTAGTGCAGCACACAACGTTCACTGGAAGATACATATGAAAATCTGATGAATAATTTTATTTTTTGAGACTATTACCAGAATATTTACTGTAGTCTGGATATATTGAAAAGAACAGAGCTCAGAATTTACTGTGAAAGTGAAAATTTATTTTTATGCTTAAAAATGCAAACCAAACTTCTAAAAAGTTATTTTCTAGAAATAGAATAGAAATAAATTTTCACTTCTTATAAGGAAACACAATTTCTCATTGTTCATTGAAAGCAGTGAGTTCTTTATTGCATAACTTCAGTCCCAACTTATCACATTTATATTTTTTTGGATTGATGCCTGTGCACAGAATTCTACTAATGTTACATATGTTTTTGTCTTAAAGAAAGATAAAAAGAGAAAATAAGTGTCTAGAAAAGCTGCATAAACAGAACTTTGAAATTAGGAAATGTCAATACTACTGCCTTCATAAAATCAGAATGAAAAATACATTGAATGGATGAACATGTACTGCTATAAACACAGGATTCCAGCATCTTCACGTAAAGAATGATCTTTGGTCATCTGATGATCACCTAGTCAATGTATACTGTTTCATCACTTGTAAGCAAGCAGCTGCATGAATCACTGGCTTCATGTTACTGTATGTCATTTTTGTGCTTGAAAACAGGATTATTAATCTCCTTAGTCCTCATGGAGTATTTGAGCTACAAACACTATTTGAATCACTCGGTAGGGTTGAAACCTTAATATTATCTTTTAATAGATAGAAAAATTAGGCACAGAGGGATTCACATCAAAAGTATCTGTTAATTTTCAGTGTGATGTCTGTGTTATTTGCAAAACCATTTTTTAAAGTATTTTGTATTTAGTATCATGTAACACAAATATATTCAAACCATAGCTTTCATTAACAGTTTTAAATTATAAATGCTAAACACTTATGTAAAATAGGTCTTAAGAAGTCAAATCAGACACTTAAAGAACAGGGTCTTCCCTTTTTTCTTTCCCCAACTCCTGCCTCCCCAGCCTTGAACATACTCTGACTGTTGCTTTCCCTCTTGCCTGCTCTGTTTCAGTAGGAAGAATAAAATAAATGGGTTTTTGAAGAGAAACATTTTTGCAATGTACTTTCTTTGGCAGTCCATAACTTTCAACTTTGTAACAAATCAGGCAAGATGTTCTATCAGAAAATGGTTTGCTGGTAAACTTAATCCTGAGGAGTAGTGGGTCAGAAAATATAGCATGTAGGGCTAAAGAAACCTGGTTTGTTTTCTCTCTCTTTTTTTTTTTTTTTAATGAACTAAGGAATCATGCTTTTGATTTTTAGATTATTTTAGAAACTTTTCATGCCATATCCCTGCAAGAAAAGTGGCTTCCGCAATATTTATATCCTAAAGACTGTTCCTCTTAGTGCTGATGGTGATGGTAATAACTTTGAGAGCCCTGCTCTAACATTCTGTAAGCTCCTGGGTAACCATCTGCCTTCATTTGAGTACCTAAAATCAAAGCTCTTATTCTGTGGAAATGTTTTGAGGTTTTTTTCCCGCTACTATGTCTTAAGTCTGACAATATTTTTAAGAGGTAGAACAAAAATCCCCATCAGGATCTTTTATGCCTTATTGATAGATAAGTGGTTCTGCAGACAGAATATTGAAATTTTCTTCATAATTGTTTTATTTCACTGAAAAATAGGAGGTAGGCAGGACAAATACCTTGGTGATTTTTTTTTTTTGGATTAGTGACTGATATACATGTTGTGGAAAACAGTAGTGGCTTTTTTCTTTATTGTGTTGAGACTTGATATTATAGTGTTCAAGTCAGTTGTAAGACCATTATGTTGTATTTGATGCTTTAGGACTGTAGCTCTTGCCTGTTTGAACCAAAAGTGGGAAGGCTTGATAAAGTAAATCTTCCTTAGAACTTGACATCTTTTCACTTCCTTATCAGAAACTCTCCTTGGAGTAAATATCATGTAACTTTTAAAATTTCCTTTGGATTCCTTTACCTTTTATTTTGTTTATGATTTGTATGACTGTTCTTTTTGGGCTAATCAAGAGTTCAACATAAATGAGTATGAGAAGGTGTAAAGCTATGGCAATTTGTATCATACTGCCCCTGATTAAATGTGTTAGGGAGTCTTCTTATTTTTAAATTAGGTGATAATACAGTGTATTCATGAAGTATTATATAGACGTTTAGAACAAAGGAAGTATTGTATTGTTCATGAACTTGTATGAATGAGTGTTGGAGTTGGAATAACAATTGAACAGATGATTTGTCTTGACCTTCATTTAAAGAATTACTCCAATAAAGATACATTTATTATTGTGTCACAATGTTTTTTGAAAAACAATCCATTAAAGAAAGGTAAATATCTTTAATATAAAAACTGCATTCTTTGTAAAAAAAATAAAAAAGATGTTATACTTACTTTTGGATATTCTTTTTCGTGTGAGTGCATGTGAATGAAAATATATCAAACTAGGATTTTAATGTGTGAATGCAATGTAATGGTGCTAATATAATTAGAATGGATATTTGATCAAAATTTAAGTGACTATCAACACAATACATATTAGTATAAACAATAATTGCTTTCCTTCAATGGCTATAGCCATACTAAAGCACATTTTTCTAAATTTTATGTAGTTTCTACTCCAATATAATTTAGTTTTCAGCTGAAATTACTGAATGAAGTTCAATAAGAAATCAGTTATGGAAGTGGGCATATAAAAGCATATCTAGCTAAGTATGTGGGGTTGGGTTTCTGGATTTTTGTTTCCTTTACTGCTAGACTTGTGCAAGGGTTATTTCCTTTGACTCTACCTGCATTTGTATATTTTTCACTTTTCAGGTAAGCTGTTATTTCTCTTCCTCTCACTTGAAAACCAGCTTTTTAGTAACATTTTAAACACTCTTCATACTCTGTCATTGCATCACACAGGTAAGTTGCTTACCCCTTGAATAATTGAGATGTTGTCTTCTAAATATAGAGTCCATGCATGGATTTGTTGTCACCCTGTGGTAGACATGTCCTGTCTTTTCTTATGAAGTTCAAGAAAGCTACATATTTAATCAACTTAATTGCTGGACTGTAACTGTTTTGGGAGATTATATTCACATTGAACAATGAGGACTCACATGTTTGGTTTTTTATGTAGTTTTATGTGTCAGGTTTGTTTTTTTTTTACACTGTAGTGTAAATCCAGGTAAGAGTAAAATAGAAATTCAGTTTGTGAACAAATATAATCTAATGTAGATTATATTAACTACTTTCATATATTGGTAAGGTTAAGTGCAGCTATCAAATTAAGAGGTTGTGTGGATGCTGTTTAATGGCTGAGAACATAATAGTTCTTCAGTGTTACTGTTGTAGTGTATTGGCTAGACACTTGCATCAGAAGGGTCAAATGGTATTTGTCAATTTCTAGAAAGTATTCTCAACTCTTTATAACCAGGATTTAAGCAGCTTGATACGTACTATCCTGCTTTTAGGACTTTATATTATAGTGGAGTATGTTAGCATGTGAGTGATACAGCTTTGTGTAAAATGTAAAACTCAGAAGACATTCTGGGGTTTTGGTTACTTGATTATGTGCATTGGGAAACCTGATTGCATTGGTCATAGTCCCATTTGGCCTTCAAGGGAATTTGTTCCATGAGGGTGGAAAATGGACTAATTTGAGTGAGCATCTGGTCCAAGCCTTAAGTGAAACTGAGATGTGCCTAGATAGATGGTTGGTTTAGGAGCTCAAGTGCATCACTGAGTGTCTCAGGTTTCTCTGGATATGCTGCTTCCATTTGTAGAGTTTAAGCAAAATAAGTGGATTGAGGCTGAATAATCAGCCAATCTCAATGCTGCTTCATGGAAATTTTCAGAGCCTTCTTGCTGTTTCTAATACAGGTTATAGAGAAACACATAAGTTTTTATTTCTAGTAATTAGAACATCATTTGGGAGTCTTGGTCAATTGAGGAGGTGGTAAAATAGGACTTACTCTCATAATTCTAAAGCCCTGAAAAAATTAAAAAATGAAGAAATAATCTCATAGGGTTTAGGTCTTGTGTATGAGGGGAGTCCAAATATATCTTACCTATGTAAGGAAACTTAGATATTACTCTGAAAAACTGTATGTTTTCAGAAATGGATGAGATGAATTGAAAATAATCTGTACTGGTCTTCAGTAGAAAGTCAGGTGATCAGTTTGATTTAATTGTGGTGACAGATTTGTATCTGTGTTACATCTTCAGGGAAAAGTCATACAAAGGACAGTCATCAACAGAGGGGAAGTCAAAGGAAAATCACTGTCTGCCTAAATAGGAGGCTCTCTTATCTAATGCTTTATTTTAAACACAGATTGGTTTTGTTGTTTGGTTTGGTGGTTTGTTGTTTTTTTTTTTTTTCTTTCACGTTTGGAGGTTCTAAAAGTGGATATTGAATAAATCAAACTCTTACACAGAATTATTTTCTGAACATAGTGGTATGTTCAGAGCATTTACTCTCCCTGAATGTTATGACAAGCTCTGTATATCAACTCTGTGAGGATGTTTACATGTAACTTAATATACTACATAATATCCTAGCAACTGGAAATGCCGCCTGTATGTGTTAAAAGCAAGTGTAGCTGGTAACGCAGCTAGATTTATATCTGGCACAGCCTGTGTGCTAGATTTGAACCGTTAGCAGCATGTTTGATTTGCAGGTTAGAAATGGCACTGACACTAAATAATTTTATCTCATTTGTTTTCTCTTAGGTTATACTTTTTAGAATGAGCCAGAATGGGAAAACAGCTCTTTTCTGGGTGGCCAAAAGTCAGAATGTTACTTAAATTTTTTCTTTCAAGTACTTTTATGTTTCTGTTTTAAAATTATTTAACAAAGAACCTTCTATATACCTATTAATAAGTCTTAGCACAATCAAACAGTATATAAAAAACCTGAAAATCTATTCAAAGTTATCAGCCTTAACTCTTCTCATTTTTATTTGGTCTATATGTATTTGTCTTTTCATGTTTAGAACTGTGGTGAATTTAATCACCTTTATGTGTGGTGTAATAAAACACTTAAGATAATCTCTTATATATCTTTGCCTTCCTCCTTGCATTGCCATTAATGCAGGAGAAGAGAAGGCTTGCATCTACTATACAGTAATTTGATTTTAGGCACAGTGAGCCCTAAATTATAATGAAAATGTAAGGAATTATCCTAAAAGAATTTGTATTTATAGTGGAAATGTTGAGGCTTGGTGGTTTTTTTTGGTGTTCTTTTTAGGTTTTTTTTTGTGTTGGTTTTTTTTTTTTTTTGCTTGTTTTCTTTTTGGTTTGGGGTTTTTTTTCCCCCCTGAAACATTTATGGTAGTCAATCACTGGATAATTTTCTAGCATGACAACAAAACATTTTCATTTTTTTTCTGTCACAGATAAGCTATCCTACTGGCAGGTTTTTTCCACCGGATTTCTACGTTCATATGTTGATGAGAGCAGAGTTTTTAGACTATTTCACAGATACAGGAAATGTCTTGGAGATATGTGGTGTTTTTCCTTGATTATTAACCCTCAATACACCAATTATAAAATATGTTGTGAGTAATGGTGCCATATAAAGGTTGTATTGATAAGTCATCTCCCACCCTCAGTTGTTTTATAAATATATATGGCGGGTCAGTATAACACAAAGTCAAGAAGTTTTTACGTCACAGAGTAATTGAGGTTGGAAGGGACCTGTGAAGGTTATCTTGTCTGATCCCACCCTGTGGCAGAGGAGCCATCTAGACCCAGTTTGTCAGGACCGTGATACTTTGGTCCAAGAACGAGGAGCAACCTGGAGCCCTTTAATAGTTGCTGAAAATAGTCTGGGAGGGTTATTCAGTCAGTTTTCAGCTAGTTATCTCGCAGTTGTTTAAAGTAAAGGCTGAGTAACTTTGGAAGTCTAATAATTAATCTCCATGTTGTAAAGTTCTCTGTCATTAATTTAAAACTCACTATTTGCTCAGTTGAAATGTTAGTTACATTTTTTTTCCTGAGAAGTTATTGCAGAAGAGCATTCTTAGAGTTTTGTACCTACTTTAGCACCACTCAAGCTATTAAACTGCCCTGATTATTTTATAGGGTAGAACAGTTATTCTTTTGACATGTTAATTATTCGTGTAGTAAGGGGTGAAGATTTTATGCTGTTTGATGCCTGTGGAAGTTGAAAAATCAAACTCAATTGCTTTACATACCAAGTAGACTTAAAATGGATGATCATCTCATTCTTAAATCTTTTTGGTTTATGATTAGTAATTTCTTCTGTTTTGTTGAGGACTTAGGAGTTGTGCTTTTTTTCCTTTCAAAGTTCAAAGATCTTCGCAAATTTTAGAAGCTCTTCCATGCAGTGTAACCTTTTTTCTGCTAATACACCAGGTTTTAGTTAATAAAAAAAGTTGCACAGTGTATTGTGAATTAGTTATGCAGCCTCTAATTTACATTCTGACAGGTATACTGGAAAAGGAAGTGAAAAAAATAATATGTCTGTTCTGAAACTCACTTGGCATGTTGAAAAATTCATGGCATTTTAGTATCTCTGTTATTGAACTTGGAAAAGGTTAGATTAGCACATCTACCTGCTTTCTACTATTGTTCAGGGACAACACTTAGGGCCTTTTAAATTGTTTTATATTTGTTCTTGTACTTGATATAACATATATATGTTTTCTTCAGTAGGGCAGTATTTGCTTTAACTTTTTTCCTGTACTTTTTTGCTTTTAATAGGAGCTGTTAATATAGCAATTACTGTGTTGCATAGCAAAATATGTATCTATTTTAATAAATTTTACAGATTTTAAATACTAGTTTAAAAATCTGTCCAAGCTTAAGTAAATTCACTTTATGACACACCAAATTTGGCCAGTTTTGAGTAGATGAAATATTGATGGACTTCCTGAGCAAACTGCTATTACATAACAAGTATATTGAATCTTTTTACTTCTGCGTACAGAAGCACTTTTGTTGCTTTGATGACAGTAGCTGAGCAGGCACAGAATGTTAAATATTCTGACTTTGCTGTTTAGAATTATTCACTTGTATTTTTATTTGACTTTATATTTTTATTACCGAGCCTCCTTTCTAAGCCAAATTTTACTGATGAAATCTTTGACTTGTATAACACTGATAAGTTCCAGCTGAAATTCCAGGTGTAAGACAGCATGTGCAGCAGGACTTCTACAGGTGTCATCTCCAAATTCCACTGACAGTTTACCATGGATGTTTTGAAGTCCTGGTTACTTAACACATAGAGATACTAGTAATGAGGTGCCAGTACTTTGCTTTTTTATTAAGCTTGTATTTGCCACCGTCAAAGGACATACACTACTGACTGCATCATGATGGGGGAGATTTTATGAGCCTGTTGCAGGCTCCCAACCTTAGTTCCAGTTAGGTGTTGCTACTATGTATGCAAGATTAACAATTAAAATGTAATTTCATTAGATAAAAATGGAAAAAAATAGGTGAATACAGTCTCCACATATTTCTTAAAATTTAAATTAAATTTATTTTTTTCTTAATATTTTTGTATAAGTTATAATGCCCAGAGGTAAGATCCTAATTTGGTGGTCATCATGGAAAGCACTTTTTACCTATAATTGATAGGTATTTAGGGAACAAAACATAAAACTGCGAGGTCATGCCTACTGACAGATTTGTCCTACTCCATATTTTAAAGCACCATAATGGTCGTCAACAAAATCTTTTCCATAAGTAGTGCTAGAGTGCTAAGGACCCAATGATCCAGTGGACACTGCTATTTTATATTTTTTAGGAGCACAGTGGAGCTGAGGTGATCCTGCCAACTTCTTCTACGTTTTCTGGGATCATGAAAGAACTGGCTACCCTGACTTCTTACACTGCCAAATTTTAGTCCTTTTCTGGAAACTATTCATCAAATCCCAGGATTAGAGAATTATTTGTAAGACGCTTTTAAGGAGTTAAACTCCATAGCACTTCAGGCACTGAGAGTTTTGATTTGCTATTGAACTTGCATCAGTTGCACATATTTTTAATATTTGAATATGAGCAAAAATCTTTGTTTTACTTCTTTTCCCATTTTTAAATGATACATATATGTAGAAGGATCATGAATCTTTAAATTATCAGATGAAGTTTTCTTGCACATTTGCTTTATGTTTTTGGTTAAAATATGCATATTTAGTATGTACAAAAGCACAGGTTAGTGCTGTAATGTGTAATTTTCATCCCCAACAGATGGTTTGTAATTCTGTGTAGATACATCTCTAAAAAAGTCTTCAGTAATTGCAAAACCTAGGATGTTATTATTGGTTCATACTTTTAAGATGATTGATAATTTTACTTGGCAGTGAGGACACAATTATTGCATCAGAGTATCCATTCTGAAAATTAATTTACAAAACTAAGATGACGCAGGAGAAGTCATTTTATTAAAAGTAAATTTTTAGTTAAATCATGTATATCATATATATCATGTATATAATCTGAACAGTATTCTGCAGGATGAATTGTATCCAAACCAGTCTAGCAATTAAATGGTCTAAAGTCCTCTTACTGTGCCCATAGTATCAGATAACTTCAAAAGTTAGGTTAAAAGTTTTAATCCTCAGGGGAGGTGCTGTATGCTTATTTATAAATTGAATGGACTATAGGTGCAAATCTATTTGAAGAAACTTGCTATTGAGTCCCACTGGAGACTTTCAGAAACCATAACACAGCTTAAAACAGGAAAATAATTTGTTTTCTTTAGAGGCAGCGAATTAAATGCAAAAGTTCTTCTAGCAATATTAATATTGTATTATTACCCTATTGTTGATTAAATGCTACTGTTTTGTTAGATGGATGAAGGAAAATGTAGAAAATCAAAGCATAAAGGCAGTGATGAAATCTTCCTATAGCCAAGGTCGTAGAACTGCTACTTCATAGATCAGGACAGGTATGGAAGACCTGTGCAAGATAATTTCTAATACCTCTGCAGGAAGAGGAAGATTCAGTACTGATGATTTTATAGAGTAGCTCTCTTTTCCATTTCCTCCCCACACACTGCCCCTTGCTTGTCTGTCCTTCTGAAGCAATCTGTATTTTCTGTGCAGATTCTGGAGTGGTGACAGGGGTTGTAACAGGTCCTGCCTTCTTTGGCTGACTCATTGTGCTTTTGTCTATTAAATTTTTGGTATGTTGAAGGTACACTTCACTTTGCCTTAGCCAGTGATTATTTCTGAGAAATAATTTTGATTTGATAGCAATATGTTAATGGTCTCTGTTTAGAAGCTCTGTGATTAGCTAGTGCAGTAAAGCCATGTTAAAATGTATTTTCATACTAAAGGCCTTAATAATAAATTCATTATATCTCATTTTTGGAAAATTACTTGAAAAATTGAATGTTAGCATTTTTATCTATGTATATAACTCCATCTTACCTTTCCACCTTTGGCCTTGGAAAATATTTGATTTAGATGTTTAAATCACCACATATTTTGAGCTAAATTATTTCACTGACTGGCTGTGATATTTACAGAAATGAAGATGTGAGTTGGAACAAGCTTGTTTTAATATAACATGGATGGGGTAGTTTGATAAATAAATAAATAGAATTTCTGTCTCTTAATTTTAAAATTTTATCTAGGTTTATCTGGGATAAACCATGAAACTTGTGCCTATCCCTTCCCTGTAAGTTCTCTTGTACTGTCTAGAGTACTTTTTACTCAGTAGTTGTTACTGTTGTCTTGGATCTTGCTGCCGTCATTTAATACCATATAAAAACAAGATTGAAATTATCACTTGAGGCTATCAAAAATAGTCTAAATACCTTCTGCTTCAGGAGTAACTAAGGAAGTCATGTAGGATTATTTGTTTTAAAATAAACTATCTGTGGTTTTTAAATACTAAAATATTGAGACTTGTGCCATTGACTTTTTGTTTGTTACTATCTTAAATGCTTTCAGGACTTGCAGCTCTTCTCTGTTGAGTTTTTGTGGACCATTTGCTTAATTCCTGAAAGAAAAAAACCCAAACAAGCAAACAAAACTAAGCTTTGCTGCGCTTCTTTTATTCCAAGTATGTCTATACAAGAGAAGTCTGGTTTATTTTAGTTTTGAGTCTGTGATATGTAGTTACAAAGAGTGAATTGTGTGGGAATTTTTTCAGGAGGCTTTATTTTGTCTGCCACACTTGGTTGAATGCTTGACACTTGCAAGGAGAAAGGTACTACTAGAGAGACGTGCAGCTTAAAACCATTTCCAAAGGGTTGGATACCAGGCCAATGGCCTTCAGTTTGCCTCTTTATATGGTATAAAGTCAGGTTAGAGAGCTGTGTCATCAGGATAAATGCCTGTGGCTAGTTGCATTTGTTAAAAGCTAGGCTTCTGCATTGCCTAGTGAAAACAATCTATTGGTACCTAGATTTAGTAAGTTGCACTAACAAGAACGATGGGTTTAAGTGTGTGAAATGCTCTATGTTAGTGTGTGGTGTGACTTCAGAGGTGCAAGCAGGGGCTTTGAGAATTTTATAATTGTTTTAAAGTCTTCCCACATGCAATTGTTCTTGTCCTCTTAACTAGGGTGTCCATGTATGCATCACTTGCACAAAGTTTGCATTTGATTTGTTAAAACTGGTGACTTCTTGCATAGAACAGAGGATGTCTTTTCTCCAGTGAAGCTTCATTATCTCAAGAAAATGAAATTCTTCTATTTTCTTGTTTTGGAAGAATGACAGTGTTTATACTTCACAGTGTGAAACGCTGGGTATGTGGTTCACTGGATAGCCACATAGTAACAATTATTATACAAACTTTCACAGCGCAATTAACTTCTGCGTGTCTTTATAGTCTAAATAAGAAATGTTTCCAATATGATTTCATGTGAATATTTTTTTCCTACTGAACTCTCAGTAGGTGTGATAAAAGCTCATCTGCAGTATCTTTTCCTGTTTCAAAGTGTTTATATGTTACTTATTTTACATATCACAGGAAGAGAAGTTTTGGCATGATTTCAAGCTGTGTTAAAAAAAATTATTTTAAACAAAAGGCCACTTTTGATGATATCGCTCTAGCACTTGAAAAAGGTTGTTTTGAAGCTCTTCTGTGGGGACTTTTATAAGCACTTTTATACATTGGAGTATGTCAATTAATACAATATCTGTGTCTTCAAAATCCTGTGTAGTTAAATTTTAGTTTTGTTCTTAACTTAAAAATCAGTTCAGTGTTGCAAAACAAAATCTGTTTTAGGTTTATTTTTTTCTGTGATACTGAATTTTTTTTATTCAAAATCAGCAATTATTGTTGCTTGCAAATGAAAAGGCTCATTCAAAATGCTTTGTTTTTATTTCCAAAATTAAATAATATTGACAAAGGTGTCCTTCAGAGGGTTGTAATACAGTATTTAGTGGTCGACTCTATTTTTCTTTAATAACTTCTGTGAAAAGATAATTATCTTAGGTATAATCATTGGCTGATACAGCCCATCTCTGATTAATTATTTGCAGTTACTTACTCTTTGTAACCTGGAGATGTATAGAGCTCCATGCTTTTCTTGACAAGTATTGTTAATGGTTAAAGGTATTCTAAATTTTCCTGTTCTACATTGACAATGCCCTTGAATCT
The DNA here is from genome assembly GCF_037042795.1 of Molothrus aeneus. NCBI lineage: Eukaryota > Metazoa > Chordata > Aves > Passeriformes > Icteridae > Molothrus > Molothrus aeneus. The sequence goes on along the minus strand of NC_089651.1, from coordinate 34,317,848 downwards.
AGACAGGAATGGCATCTTCTGGGTTGTGTGAGCATTCAGTCTCAAATAACCAATTGGTGGTTTGGTACTTGAGCTTTGCCATGATTGTTCAAGTCAATAACAAGCAGTTGGATATTGTAGATGGGTACCAAATCATTATAATCGGAAAGTTATTTAAATGCCACATAAACCAATTAAGATATAAGTAGCTTTCAGTTGCAAGAAACAATTTTAGATAACGTTTAATAATATGTGATAATTAAATCTTCACAGTGTTTGAAGCATGAGCTACTTCAGCTTGAACTCCAACATGATCAGTTTTATCTACTAATGATAGACTGATGATCCAAATTTACAATGTAATAGAATATTGAACTTAGTTTTAGTGAACAGAATTCAGTTTTGTTTTTGTGGCTAATAGAAATAATAGAAGATCAAGAACTCTCAAAGCTTTCAGCTATATTGTGATGTATGTGCAGTATAGTTACAAAATAAAGAAGCAAAATCAATGGTAACCTATGGTAAGTAAAATATAGCCATTAGAAGCTGAAGACGCCACAGTTTAAATTTTGATAAAAGAGCAGCATAATGTTTACTTTAGATAAGCAGTGTTTATATGCTTTTAGTTCGGTATCTTCATGCTTATATGCTTTAGTTCTAGTATCTTGTGCAGTGGGTTTGGTTTAAAATGTTTTGGATTTTTTTTTTAATGTGAATTTTGCATATTGCAAATGTTGGAAAAAAAAAATCCAGCAGTCTGAGTGGGGAAATGTATGTATGTGTATATATGTGTGTATGCACTGAGCAATATGGTATCTTCCTATTTGATGAGAAAACGGTGTTTTTTAAAATAATGTTTTTAATTACCTTTGCCAGATGTAACAAATCAAAATTAATTACCAATATATCAAAACAAAAATATTGCCATAAAAATCGAAATATATTGTTTATAAAATCTTTCTAGATGACCTAAGTTTTTGGCTTCTTACCCTTTTAGAAATTTACAAACAGTAATAAATGTATTTTGCACGCTTTCCTGTCTTACTATGCTTTCTTACAAATTAGGTTTTTAAAGTGTAATAAAAATGTATTCCAGCTTGCCATGTTTCTATCATATTCCAGGCATCATCTCCTGTGTAGAAATTTTTCATTTATACTACTGTTGAACTTGAGATAGTTAAAGTTGTCTAAATGCTTTATCAACTTTATTAAAAGCCCTTATATTCAGCTTTTGAGCAAGTCAATTTCTTAAAATTCTCTACCAGTAAGCTAAATTGAATGTAAGTTGCCCCACTTGAAGATAAATAATTTTCAAGTATCTGAGTTGGATGTCTTTGAAACTTCAGACAAGAAAGTTAGATAGTCTTCTGCTTATCCTCTCACTTAAACAGCACCCTCCAATCAAAAACTAACTAAATAAGAGGCTCTCCACAGCATCCAACAAGGAGGATGGCTTCCAGGGTTAGTGTCATGTGAATTGCAGACAGTTTCTTACCTTTTTAATAGTATATAAAGAGCCACTAACTATCACTAGAAACCAAATCAAACCAAAGAGAGCAACAACCAGAAAAACCCCAGAAGAACAAAACCAACAAATGATTTCTGAATCTGTACATTATACAGCAATGTTTTTATATAGCCATGTGTTCGTACTTCCTAAAAGTTATTAGTTTCATAAACCCTGTTGTCCTGTGTGGTGACATGCTAAGTTTAGGATGGAGTTCTAGCTCTGATTTGTTAAATTTTTATAGATGTCTTTCAATAATAGTTGTGAATTTAATAGGGATGAAGTATTTCGCATGTACTTTGACAGACAGTTTTTCTGACAGACAGTATTGTTGGTGCAGCAGAGGAGGACTGTGTCATGGAGCCCTGACTTACACAGGGATTTCCTTATGAGGTTTTAAAGGTCTTACTCTTACCACCCTGACAATTTGTATCTCAGACTGCATTTGGGGATAGGTAGCAACTCTACTTTGTGGTGGGTAGCTTCTCTATTTACTTTATAGTTGCACCTGCTTCAGTTAGACTCGGGTTTATTCTCTGACTTTGTTCTGCACTGTGAATACTTGAATATACTTTCTCTCTCTGAAATATATTACTGAGTGTAGTCTTGTTCTGTGCCAAAGCAGGAGATGAAAGCTTTGTGGTCTAACAATGAATAGAGGTATTAAATATTGCAAAGTTGTCTCTTGTGTAAGCATATGATAGTTGCATTACAGATGCACATTGGTTCTTGATTTTGTTATTGGAATAGTTTTCTAAACTGAAATATAATCCCTTCTTATTGTGAAAAGCAACTGTTTTATGACTAGCATGTTGTAGTAGAACAAAAAAGCAACTTTTGTTTTAGTTTCAGGCTCCAACTGAATGTCTCATTTGCCAGTATTTAGAATGTATTTTTATAGAGGAGAATAACGAAGGGTGTTAGTGTTTGCTTTTCCCCAGATATTCAGTATATAGTCTAGTGATAAAAAATGTAAAAATAAATAATCACTAGTATTTACAACTCAATACAGAAAACTGCCATGCAGTGTAATAGTAAAAGGAAAATTGCTACAAATATATCTTTAAAAACACATTTCTGCAATGCTATTATAAATCTAGTTCTGCATTGTGCCTTGTCTTAATTAGGATCCCTTTTTATATGGGGTGGTAAAATAAAACTGCCTTTTAAATAAATTATTGCCAAGTCATAGACTTGTTTTCAAAAGTGGATTGCAAATAAGCATGCTGGATCCAAGCATCTTGGATTCTGGAAGAATAGGTTAGTTGTTTTGTTGTTTTTCATGTAACTTTATGCTTTCCAAACACAGCAGGTGTTTGAAGACTCCCTTCTACTGTGCAAGTTTCTGCTTTTGACTAAATATAACTAAATCGTCTAATTTAGTTTTAGTTATTTGTACAATAGAGATTATTTAATTTTGTAATGAAATTTAATTGTGTAAGACAATTTAGTTTAAAAGCTTTACTGTACTGCCTTTCCAAGAGCATATGAAATTGCACACATATGTGTGTGTTTATATACGTAAAAGTAAGAATTTCTGTGCAAGATTTCGAATGTTTTTACAGTTGCATTGTTGTAATTTTCATTGGCTATTCACAAAGTGAAGCATTTTGTATTCAGTTACATTTTGGTTGTGGAGAAATTAAGTGCTGCAAATAACTTTACAATAGCTTTTCTCTCTTTTTTTATTCATATGGTAAGAGCTGCCAGACCGAATAATTTGTAATGTATGTGGGCCTTCTCTATCACTTGTCTTCTGTTGCAGTTTTATTAATTGAGAAACAGGAAATAGTGCACAACTCTTCTTCTTTATTACTGAAGTACAAACCAAACATAGGAAACAATGAGCATGAGTAGAAAATGCTTGAAATACACTTGTTTTTTTGTATTTCTTGAACTGTATTTCCTTTTAAAAATTAGGTGAGTGCACTTGAACTGCATGGCTTTGAATATTCGCATTCTATGGTTTACTTAATTTCAGTTAATCAATCTCACCCTCAGGAAGATTGCTTTGGATGTGAAGTCATTAATGCAATGTTGGTGTTAAGGAATTCAAATAAGATATGACTTCAGGAATACCAAAGTTCAGACTGTCAGTTGTGTTTTGATAGGTTACTTAACCTAGGATTATGGTTTTGAGAATGATCATTTAACACTGTTCTAACAAAAGAGCAGTTACAGCATCGTGCTGTTTTCTTCCAATTCTTGATCTGATTCTTCCTTCTGTTCTTCATGTTCAGTGCATGTTCTTAAGGAATGAACAGTGCATATTCACATCCCCTGTCTGATGTTAATTTTTCTAGGTGGACCAGATTGTTAGAGTGAATTTTAGAATTAAACAAAGAAGCCCACGTTGTTTAAATCCTCAGTAGAGATATTGACCCTTCCTGGACGCAGGACTTCTTTAAGTGTGCACCTGTGAAGGTGGCCTAACATTTAGGATGGGTTGCTGCTCAAAATCTTTTTTTTTTTTTTTAATGTTTAAAAACCTGTTGCTCCCCTTTACACTGAAATACCATGTACTAGAGTAAAGCAACCCTGAATTCTTTCTTAAAATAAAAATTTAAGTAGTGAAATAATAAAAGGAACTATAACCTATATATCTCTTCTACTCCTCAGATTTTTCTCTCAATTTTAGATAAATATTTCCGAAGAGGTGAGCAGTCCTCTATTTCAAAGTGTTTAATGCCAGTTAAAAAAATAGAGACATGTTCATTTCTGCAAGACCATGCTTAGTATATAAATATTGAATCAAATCACCTCTTTTAAATATTTTTACATTTGATGTGCACTGTGATATATTATGATGTATTTTTTCATACTGTGAAAGTATATTATAAATTCAGTGTGCATAATCAAGAAAAGTACATTCATTCCTTTGTATAACAGTAGGAAATATGAAAATATACCAAAATTACTAGGTAATATATTAATTTTGATGATACTTATCTTTTTCCGTGTAACCTTTATAAGATAAAAGAAATAGATTATTTTATTTTTTTAATGCATAAAGTTAATTCTAATAAAAAACAAGACCATCAATCTCTTGTAAAATGATGGAATGGATATATAACCTTACAACATGCAGAAGAAATTTCTTTTTGTATCTTTGTGTTGAAGAGAAATTTTCTTCTTTCAAGGAAGAAGTTGAAAATAATTGTATTATTACCATAGAATATATAAATGTATTATTTTTATGGCATTCTAGCTTGTTCATTGGAGCAACAGATGTAATTTCTCTACAGAGATATTTTTCTTGTTGTCTGTTAGATCACATTAATTGTATTTGGAATAAATAAATGAGTACCCAAATATTTTAATTCCTCTTTGCCAAATGGAGTAGCTGCAGTACAGTGGTGCTTATATGTTAAAATGCACATTTTGCATGCACTGAAAGTTTGCATTCCTTGATACTTACATCTTAAATTTATATCCACATCAATGTTGAATATGTGAGAAAAATGGTGCAACCCCAGACACTTACAACTATCTTGCATGACTCTCTTGTCAATAAATTAATCCAAACTATTCTATTAAATTGGATCTGAAACCAGTTAAAATATTTTTGTTTTCTTAAAAATACTTGTATTATTTATATAATGAGATACCATTTCTGATATAGTACATGGATTTCATGCATTTAGTGAAATTCTTGACACTGAATAGTGTGCCATAGATGGCACATAGACATCCATCTTCATCAACTTCATCTGCATTTTAGAATGTCTCCTGAATTTTCTAGAGAAGAAGTTTAGATATGAGCATTTTGGCATTAATCTAGACTACTACCTATTTTCAGTGTGTACAGAAGAACTAAGGTAAAGGGTGAGGAAAATTATGGAACTTGTGATCTTAGCAATTTTTTTGAACTGAAAATAGAGAAGGCACTGGGCATAATACCAAGCTATTACTATGTACCTTAAATGCATATATTATATATCCACTCATACCTAACCTAAATTACCATGTATGTATCATCATACCTAAAATGAAAATGTGCATGTTATTTTCTATTTTGAGAAGGTCTTTTTCTTGTCAACACCTTTCTTGCCCAAAAGTTGCTCCTGGAAGAAATTTCCAGCCTTAGAATTTGATCCATTCCTGTAAATATAGCAATCTATATGTTTTCATTTTACCTACATGCATTGCTAAAAAGTAAGTGCAGTCACACAGTCACAGAATTCTGTTTTCTTGACATAAAATTTATGATTTTCCTGAATATTTTCCTTGTCTCATGACTAGCTCAATTTGTCTTGCTTTTAATTAGTTTTGTTTTTTTTTTTACTTAATGGCTGGACAGTTTCCATCTCTTGCAAAGTTTTGAAATTCAAAGAAGCATCTAATGAAGTTACTGATTGCATATTTGAAAAGAAGATTTACAGAATTAAAATATATGCACAAATATATGTGTAAAGTATTTGTGATTCACTTTTTGAAAAATATTATTTGCTGCTTTTTGATCCTCAGACTATTTGGATTTGTTTAGACTCTAAAATGCAGTCTGTGCTTTCATTTGTAAGTCTAGTTGGAACATAAGTAGTACTGAGAAGAAAATTCTTATTGTAACACTATAGCTGTTAAATTTTTCCCTTAAAGATTTGGATGTTCATGTAGTAATCAATTAGTATGCAGTGCTTTTCTTCATTAACCAAAAAACTTTGAAACAATGAAATTCCTCTGTTTTGCTTTTCTGCAAAATTGTATTACATGTATTTTGAACAACCACATTATTTTTCTGTGCCTATATATTACAAAACTGAACTAAAATCAAAAGCGCTTGAACCAAAGGTTCCAAAGCACATAGTTAAAGCTCTATGAGCTTTATATTATAAATATTCTTTAGGGTATGTATAGTGTTTAATTTGTACATAAGAATCAAGATCATAGGTATGAATCTAAAAGTTCTAATTTCTATTTCCTATATTTTCAAGGATATATTGTAGGACTCCTGCTATTAAAGGACCATTTTCCATTGTGAAATTGAATTGTACCTTGAAGTCCTCCCATGGCAGCTCTGTTTTAATTTCTCTTAATTTCCTTTGGTATAAATCTTCTATATTGCTTTACTTTAGTGTATGAACAATTATTAAGATGAAAAAAATCAGATGCCTTTGGCAGCATTTATCTAAATCAAGAATGCATTGGACATTAAAGAAGTGTTCATTTATCTCTAGCAAGAATATTAAAAACAAAAGTGAAACTTTTTTTTCCAGCAACTTAACACAGCATTAGAGTTTTTCAGGTATTCACTAGTTTTCAAAATGAGCTGCAAAGCGCATTAGTCCCTACAGTCCTAAAAACCCTAGCTCTTTTAGAAATGAGAGAACTAGTTTGAATCAGATTTGCTTGTTAAAGAAAAGCCAGCACAGGACATCTTATAGTCAATACATAGGCAAAAAAAAGCAGATACTTCAGTTTCAGAAATCTGCAGAGCAGTGACATGGCATTCCATTCAATTTTTTACCAGATATCACAGACTGGAAATGTGAGCTTTGGCTGATACTGCTGGGAAGGAGAGTGCATCAGGCAGCTGTAATTCCCATCCTGTAAAGGTACTGATACTTAAAGTCTCTGTAGTCCAAATTGCTACACAAAAATACTAAAATGTTGAATTTGGACCTTAGATATATTTTTCAAATTTCTGCCAACTATTCTTAGGTGTTCTGTGGATACATTTGCAGTTTTTTGCTCTTTAGGTAAGAGTAAGGAGAACCTATTCCTTACTTTGGAGTTGTTTGCAGGTTGCTTCCTGAAAAACTAACTGTGGTATGCAGTTCTAGTGTTTTCATAGTGTTTCATTAGAAAAATAGGTTTCTGAAGTCAATGGTATCCAATTGTTTTAAACCAGGCCAAAATTTTGTTATGTGGACTTGTAAGTTTGGTTGCTCTAAAATCAAGTTTTGGAGCATTTTGAGTCTCATTGAATGTAAAAAAAAAAAAAAAAATATAAATTCTGGTTTTAGTGTGATTGTTAAAAGTGTGATGTTTTTGAAAAGTGTTTCAGTGAAGGGTGAGCTGCAGACAGTTGTTCCAGTGCATTCGTTGACCATATCTTATCAGCATCAGGTTTGTCTGCAGTACAAAAACTAAATTCTTTTGTGGTACAAGATTTTTTTTTTTGTGGTATGTCCTAAAGGAATCATAAAGCCTAGAGAGTAACTGACATTAACGTGACTCCATGTACTGTAAAACCCATTCCGTTTTATATATTTTCAGGGAGTATGGAGTGGCACAGGAAGGAAATGCCATATCGCTGGAAAGTTGCTCTAATTCAGCACAGGATTCTTGTGAGAAATTACTTCTAATATTACATCATCCTCTTCTGTTTTTCACAGTTTACAGTCTAATTTCTTCATTTTTTTTATGCCACTTTTGTTCATATCAGTAACCACATTAAAATACATTTAGCAGATTAAATAGGCTTTCATGAGTGTTAGTGCACATCTGATAGAGTGATAGTTCAGAGCTATAGATTTTACCATATTGCATTATATGAAGGCTTATGGATTTGTTAATAGAATTATTTTTCCTTTTTAGTAAGGCCTGCTATTTTATAATGTTACATTTCACTGGCTAACATGGGATTCAACAATTAAAAATAAGTCTCAGCTGCTTCCACTCTAATGAATATTTCTGACAATAATATAGGCAGCACATTAGAAGGGAAAAAAATAAGTGCCCTTGCAAAAAAAAAAATCAAAACCAAAAAAACCCAAAATAAATAAAAAAACCAAGAACATGAAAAGGAAAGAAAAAAGGCAATTGGCTATTTACTTCAATTTTATATATATATATAATTATGATATATAACAAGATTTTAAAATTTTGATTTTCTTTTGCTTGAGTCTGCTACCTTTCTCCAATTTATGACTGCTTTTGAAGCACTGTAGTTTGAAGGAAAGTACTTTGCTTTTTTCTCTACTCTATAATGTCAAAGAGACCAAAATTTTTTTTTAAATTTTATTTTTATGGGTATTGACAAAGGTCAGGACTGACACTAACAAAATTCATATTTTCAGATATAATAGCAATCTCATTCTGTAGAACCATCCAAAGTGTGAAAAAATTAAGATTAGATTTTCATCATATATTTACAAAAAATATATATGGAACAAAAATATTATCTTTTAATTAGGGAACTGTTTTATACTCCTGGGTTTGGGGTTTTTTTTAGGTAGTTAGCATTTGTAGATGATTCATTAAGAGGAGCAAGAAGAGCTGTGGCCAGCTTTATAAACTTCTGTTGAACTCTCTGCCAAATCATAAATGCAATGTCAGATGGAAGATATCAGTGCATTTTTTTTCTCCTATCTGTAATCCCCAGAAATTGAGTATTTTGTGTTTGGTAAGCATAAGCCTGTGTTTTTTCTGCATTTTTAATGCATTTTGTACAAAGTAATCCCATATACCCAATTGGGTATATGCTATATACCAATATGAGTTAGTTGTGTCTTCCTTTTCTTTGAAACTCATTCATTCCAGATTTTGTTCTATTAGTTAGTGACTTCCTCTTGTTAAAATTGTATGACTACTATTTTGCTCCCTTTATCTGTTCTTCCTGAACTACATATGTACACAATTTTTTCACACTCATTTCAATTACTGAGTATGGCTCTGTAGTCATGATCAACTACAAGAAACTGTCGTCCATTTGTGACTTTGTCTTCATATATCTCATTATTTGGTAGGTTGCCTGCCATCATCTCACTTTAATCTGTGTGCCAGAGATTTGCTTCCTAATATTCTTCATTGATATACATGATCTTACACACAGATTTGGTCAGGAGTGTATTTTTTGTTTCTCGCGATGATGCACTATCTAGTGTTCCTGTCTGTGATTCCTAGAACATCTTGTCTTGATTGTGGTTATCCTATAGATAGTCTACTTAGAATTTGAATGGGTAATTTGAAAACTGATCCCAGCTCTCTTCACAGACCCTTCCTTCTTACTCATTTTTGGTTACTGTGGATAACATACCCTTTCTTTTCAAGACTGTAATTTGTCTGTCAAATTGCATAGCCAATCTATGATATTTCAGATTGCATGCATCTAAACTTTGCTCTTTGTTTATAAAAATCTTCAAATGCTTGTTCTTCTTTGCAGGTTACCAAAGTCTTATCTAGGTCCTTAGCTTTCATTTCTCCAAAAAGCCACTTTCATAGTCATTTGTCTAAAAACTTCCTCTGATCACACCACTTGAATTTAATTGCTTTCTAACTCTATATTTTGTCAAATGCAAAATGTTGTCCCTCCTCATCAGTTTTCTATACTTGAATTCCTTTTCCTAGAAGGAATTTTACCATGTTGAACTCACCCCTTTTGTTAATAATTATAAATTCCCCAAATCATGTGTGATCCCTTGCATGAAGAAAACCTTCTTAGAAACATTTGAGCTTTTGTATTCCTTTCCAGTTCTTTTAATAGAATCTGTCTTGATTCTCAAGTTGTAAATGCCAAAGATGATAGCTGGACATATGCTGTACCTTATGGATTATGAGTTAATGCCATTTTCCCTTTCCTCATTTTTAAGGAGTAATTACAAAAACATGATTACAAAAGGGGATTAAAATACCTGAATAGTTTCTGTCATTATGTATATGTGTTCACTTTTGCTTTAAACGTTGATACTTTTCTCTTACTGCTTTAAACACTTTCTTCCATCTCTTTTTCTTCTAGAGCATAGGTCAACATGTTTCCATTAGTATCTGCTGCCACGATGTTCAGTGGTGAGGAAAGTAAGAGGGAAGAGGAAGGAATCTTGATATGAATATCAGCAGCTATTTATAAAATCAACATTAAGCTAGAATAAAGTTCTTAAATTCACCAGTAAAGCTGAAGGATGATATTATTGATACAAAAAATATTTTTTTTTACCATTTGCAGAATTTTTTCCTGTTACTTTAATTGTGTAGAAGATTTATTATAAGGATTCCTTGATGTATTTAAATTAAATATTGTTATATTGTGCTTGTATAATAGAATGTTTAAGTGCACAGGAAGCACATGATGTATTTTATTACTTTTCTAAGGTGCTGCTGATGACGTACAAGAAGTATGTTACTTTTCTGAAAGCTATGCTATGTGGACTTTGAATTTTGTGCATTCATAACTGCCATGTATTTAAATTATGAAAATACCTAATCAGCACATAACATCAGATACTTAATCTTCTCTATAATAGAAGAAAATTCTCATATTTGAATGTTTTGGTTTTAATTTGTTTAATGTATTAGTCATAATAATGAAGGCAGTTTCTACCTTTTGTTAGTAAAATGCTTCAGGCTAGTGCAGGAATGAATCTGTATCTCAATATCAGGTATGTACATATAGTTTCTGTTTTGTATTTTCATACATTACTGTTTAGTTTGCAAGGTCATGATATGTAGAATAGTTTCTAGAAATGTAGAAACTTTGAGTTTTCATATTGCTGAAGTGTTTCAATATCTAGTAACCTCTTTTTCCTTCTGCTGTATGGCTTATTATAGCTATTTTATGCTGATTTAATGTCTTCCTTGAGAATACCTTCAAGGACATCTTTGATTAGATTGATCAGACTTAATGAATATGTATATGTATTGAACTAAATTGTAGGTTGCATTTAAAAATAAACTGTCCTGTGTGTATCACATTATAGTAGATTGCAATGAATGACTAGGGCCATCTATTCTAAATGTGAGATCAAATAACTTTAGTTTAAGTCTGTTTAAAAATTATGTAAAAAATAAACCCTATAATTCAGAAATTTATACATTTTGAAATTTAAAACTAACCTCTTTTACTTTCAAAGAGGTACTTTTTAAAATTCCCTTTTTTTTCTTTTTTTTTTTTTTTCATTAGGAGAAAGAGGCCTGGACATTAGGAGACAGATGTTTTTAGTATGAGTTAAATAAAATGTGTCTGCTCTGTGAACTTGTTACTAGTAGATACCAGTTAGCACTTTTCCTGAAATTAGAGGAATGTACACATGGAAATATCTTAGTAGAGATATTCTGTCTTTAGAATACTACTTTTAGATAATATCTTAGTATCTTAAAAACTTTTCTAACAGTCAATCTGGTATGATGCAGTGTGGGATGTTAATCATATGTGTTTAACTGACAATCATTGTAGTTTAACTGAAAGAGTTCTTCCTTTCTAATGCCTTTGTTCGTCCCACTTCATAATATTTGAAGTACTAGGGGAGCACTATCCTGACAGGTGGCATTGTGAAATTACTTCATCAGGTTTCAATAGAGGCTCTGTTTTTTGAAGTTGGCTTTCTACCTGTCATTCCTGAAAGCCAAGTATGGCTTTAAAGACTCAATCATTCAAAAAAAGAAAAATTCCTTGCCAAATTTGTGCTCATACACAAGTTATCAATTAATTATAAAAGGTACTTATTTTAAATTAATTATACTCTGAACAATATTTCTTTGATAAGGCTTTCAATAAGGCTTAATTTGTTGATATTTATTGAGCAAGTCTCTTCAGGAAGACCAGGCTATGATGGTTTCTCAGCTGGCTGTTACTTCAGGGCTGACTGAAATAAGAGATAACAAGAATTCCATTTATTTAATAACTTACTAAAGATCCAGAACACAGAAATCATACTTGCTATGTGGACATGAAGATTTTGCTCCACTGGGAAGTCTCACTGTGACTATAGTTCAAGCAGGCATTAAAATTTAAAATGGAAAATTAAGATGTCAGTTGGTCAAGAACAATTCCATAGTTTGTGAAATGCTTTAATATATAAAAATTATAAGGATTTTCTATTAATAAATCCTCCTAGTATCTTATTATTATTTAATTAGGTAAAACCGTATTTAATTACTTGTAATTATGGTATTTTAAATTATTGCTGTTTTTAGCTTTGTTTCTATTTCTGATCGCTACAAAATTGGTTATGTAAACAGATGTAGAATTAAAATCTAATCACTAATGTTTCACCCAAATATTAGTGAACTGAGATTTTTACAGTAACTATTAGTTAAGTAACAGAATAGTTAATAATCTTTTTTATTTACTTGATCGTGGCATCCAATGCTGCATAACAAAAAATTAAAACAGTTACATAGAATTATATTTATTCTATAAAAGTCATATCCAAGTGCTTGTTTTGTCAGACTTTTAACAGAAGTGAACGTGTTTAGATTATAGAGTTCATAGGTTCTTTGTTGTAGCTAAATTAATCAATGCATCAGGACCATAAAGAATGAACCAAGAAACATAGTGGGGAGTGTGTGAGAAGGCAAAATTTAATCTGTAGATAAGTTAACTACAGGAAAATGCTGTTGAAGTAGTTGGCAACATAAGGTTTATTGTTTTCAGTAAATAAATCTACAATAAACTGCCTGATGACAAAGGTAAACAATTGTTAATATAAACCAGACAAATGTTTTTATCATTATGTAACACTGGATGGGTGTATTTTGTATAGATGACAGAATCTGATAAGAAAGGGTTCATAAACTGTTAGAAATAGAAAATAAACAATCTACTTTTAGTGAAGTATTGTATCTTATCTCAAAGATTTGTTGTAACTAGGAATTCCACTAGGAATGGGTATTTCCATGCAAAATTTTATAAAATTCTGTCACTTGTAAAATGGAAATGTTGTTTTTGAGTGTACTTCCATTGATTTTCTTTTCTTTCTTTTTGGTACTTTGGTAAATTAGTAGCTGTAAATGGAATAGAGTATTTTAAGTGTTGTTATAAGCAGTGAATTTATGCAACTTTGTGCAGACTTTTTTTGTTATAACATTCAGATTTTCTTTCAAAAGCAGTGTACTTGGTATAAATATTGAAAAACTAATTCTTATATATAAATTGTCATTTTTGGATTTCATATGGACATATATTTACTGTAACTCTTTTCGAGACCTCTGCTTGTACATTCACATGTTTAACTTCATAGTCATTAAGCTGGATATTTAATAAATTTAAAAACCTTTTACAGGTTTGCTTTTAGTTAACTTCAAGCAGTTACAGCATATTATGTTTTGTGTAATCGTATTTGTGCAAGTGTAGTTTGCCTGTCAGCTAACATAACAACATCAACTTCTTAAAATTCTCCTTGTTTCACTGACAATTGTATCCTATTTTCTTTTCTTGATGTATTAAACTAATTTATATTTTAAAATACACTCACATAGGAAGAACTTCCTTCAAATTCAGGGTAGTTCAAAAAGTTCTTGCTAGCCAAATGAAAAGCGAGGATCTGTCTGACCTGTGTAAGTGGAATGGCGCTCAGGTTCTCTGCATTCATACTTTACATTCTCTGTCGTCTGTTACAGAGATATATCTTGATTCTTCAATTCTATCTTCTTGTGTAATGACTTAGAAGACATAATGTCTGTCCTGATCAATTTTGCAGTGACCTTGTTCTGATTAATGAAATCTGATGTTCGGAATAATTATCCCTTAAATTACACTTCATGTGTTGAGTTATGTTTTTAACACAAGGTCTGACAATGTGTAAAATAAAAATTGTATTTCAATAATGGCTTACTCAGGCTGGATAATGATTTCCACTTTCCCTAAGGAAGAAAGCTCAGTATTCAGGATGGACCATAGCATGTGTTGAACTTGAATATCTGTATTTATTGCATATGTGGCAGTAAAGGTGAATACATAAACAGATTGTGTTCTGCTGAAATCTCTGATTAAAGTCCTCAGCATCAGTATGAGTTGTTGAAGATTTTCCCCTTCAGAAATGTGCCAATTGCAAGTCCAATCATGAGAAAGTGAAGTATACAAATACTTTGAAAGTATACAAAGGTGACTAATGAGCACTTGCAAAAGAGACAGCACCCCCTTTAATGCCTTTTTCAACTTTTTCCATGAAACTTCCTGTATTAAAGAGAGGATGAATCAGTCTGTTTCCTCTGCCTTCATGATTTTGCAGATATTTGACACAATTTCCAGATTTTGAGAAGTGTAAGCTTACATTAGTCCCTGTATTAGGAGACAGCCTATGGCTTTAATTGTGTCTTCTGAATCTTTTCTAGTTGTAATGCTTCATCTGGAGGCAAAGGGAGGGACCACAGTTGAAGACAGTTGCCGCATACAAACACGCATTTGTGTCGTCATATGTCATCTCACACCCTTTTCTGGTTTAAATTCCTTCTTTAGAAATTCTTAACATTTGATTTTCTCGTTGGCTGTTAAAACTGAGTTAACTTTTTCTTATGTCATAGTACGGAATTTTACACTTGAATGGGTGAAATAATGGACAGTTCGGAGTCCATTATTTTTCTGTGTGAAATTAGAATTGCTTTCTCTCCTTTGTACATCACATTTGTGTACATGGAATGACATTTGTTTGTTATTCTTTTACACAGTCACTTCATTCTGAGACCCTTGTGTGGTTCTTCACTATGACCTATGTCTTCATTGCTTAACAACCATCATCAAATTGACTGAATCTTCAGCATGATGTCTGCTCCCATTTTCCAGATTTTTGTCTACATATGCATATAACACCCTACGTGATCTCTCTCTGTTGTGAAAATGGATAGTTTAGCTTTTCCCTCTTTAATTCATTAATTCTTCCATGCAAGGGCTTTTCTTCTTACTCTATAGCAGTTTTGTTTCCAAATAAGCTTTTGGAAAGGACATTTTTGAAAACTGCTTAGAAAGAAGATCATAATTACCATTACATCATTGAATCTTCAAATTTTAAGAAATAATTTAGAACATGTAGAAAATAATTTAGAACATTTATATTCAGAACTGTATTACATATTCTTCATATATATACATTGTGGAGCAGCTTTGTCTTCTAATCTGTCTTACTACTACATACTATGAAAGTCTGTAGTCAGAAATGTTTCATGTTTTAGTATATCTTGCATGATTCTTATCTTATTACCAGTACAGTGCAGATTCCATTCAAATCTGACAAAATTCCCTCAAAGTTTTTATCGAGTAATCTTGCAATCTTTTCTAGAATCATTTTAATAGGTACTGCATTTCTTTTTATAATCTCATCTTTTCTGGTAATTATTCTACAAAAGTTCCTTGAGACAACCTAGAAGATATAACTTCAAAGTAAACTTCACTTTAAAAATTAATTTTTTAATCTAAATACTGAAAGAAAGTACAGAAACACTTCTATATTACATCATAAAATTTATAAAATTAAAGATTTCTTTTGTGCCAAAAAGTAAATACTCTTTTTATAGTATTTGGTATAGCTAATATAATAACCTTTCAAAATAGTATTTTCCAACAAGACAATTATTATTTTACTGTTTGCATATAATTTTTACTGATTTTTTTCCTTTTTTTTAAGCCATGTGATTTATTTACTAATTCTAATACTAATTATAATGCTAATTAGAAAACTTGTTTGGCTTCTAGTCCTGATGATTTTTATACCTTTTTATTATGCTATTGTAGCTGTAGCTTGTTGAAACTTCTGGACTCTTCTAAGTATTAAGGCTTTTTACTTTTTTTAGTATTGTGTATGTATGACAAATTTGCTAAAATAAAACTTTGCATTTAGGCAATAGCATACAGTTTAGCATATTCTATTTTTTATCTAATACCTGCTATGCCAGTGTTTCTTTATACTGTATTTCCACATTAAAAAAATACTTCATTGATGCTGACAACCAGGTTTGTTATCAAAAAAGTTACAATTTATTTATAATGTGTTGCCTTAAAAGTAACTTAGATTCAAGGATTCACCTTGCACTTGTCTACAATGAATTTTATCTTTGTCATCTGATTATATGCCTTTGTATTGATATATAAGTCCTTATTCACAGCAATAATCTAAAAACCAGGAGATGTCAAAACATTAAAAATTATTCCTGGATGACTTTCAACATTATAGTTGCACAGCTAAAAAAAAGAAGATTGATAGCCTGAGTTCCTAGTAATAATCAGTTTTGCTTTCACAAATCACATTTGTATAGATGCTATGAGAAAAACCTTTGCCCTGTAGAGGAGGGAGAGGTTTTATCAGAATATGGCAAGAAAGACTGCTGCAGTACACTGAATTTCCTTTAGAAAAAGTGGGGATGATGGCACAAAAACTAAATCCATGCAAGAACAAAATTAAATACAATAAATTAAGAAAACTCTCTATCCAATTTATAGAGTGATTCAGTTTGGGAGGGGTAACAGAAAATCTCTGGTCTAAATTCTTTCTACAGGCAGGGTCAGCTGTGCAGGCAGACAATATTGCTGATGGCTTTATCTTACTGTGCAGCTTTTCTACAACATTTTCTAATGCAAGAGAGTCCTCCTGAGGGAAAGGTTTTTCCTTAAGTCTAATTAGAACCTCTTGTTTCAATGATGTCCTCCCACTATAAATCACTGGCAAGAGCTTAAGTTAATCTTCTTTATAACTTTATAGTTATTAAGGACCTGTTTTGGGGTCCTTCTGAAGGAAGGATTGCCTGTTCTCCAGTCTTGATGAAAGAGGCCAAGTTGCCTCAACTTCCACTCTTAAGGGCAGGTATTTCATAACCTTAACTGCCTTGGTGACTCCCCACTGAACTTCCTTTAGTTTCTCAACATTTTTGTGGTACTGGAGGACCTAAACCTGGACTCAGTATTCTAAAAGCAGTCTAACAGCTGCCATACAAGGAGGGAATTTTTTTTTTATAACTCTGCTCCAGACATTTCCCTTTGTCAATATAGTTCAACTGAAGCACAAAGAGCATTGATTAAGCCAAAAATAGGGAATATTGAAATATTTTTAAAAAATTCATAAATGTCAATCTGTTGTTTTTAATAGTTTAAAAATTACAGAATCAGACGTCTGCCTGTCTGATTCATGTCTGTCAATGTCTGTGAAGGCAAGAGTATCAGAAGTTGTTGGAAGGAAAATTCTAAACGTAAAACAAAAGAGAATGCAGGGAAATTCAAGAACTTGTCGGTTTTAAGAAAACCTGTATACTCTGTCTAGTCAATGTAGACAAATGCTTGATTATGTGCCTTGATTTTTTTTCTCTTTTATTTCCTGTCAGCTCAAATGAGTTCTTAGATATTTGCAAAGTTGGTGTTTGTTTATTGCCATATCAGGCTGTGCTGGTGAATTAGGATGACCCTGTTCTTGGATGTAAAAGCTGAGTGAACTCTGAGTCATGTTCATAATAGATGTGTCTGTATGTTCTTTTCTTTTCCCTTTTTTCTTTTTTTTTTTTTATTATGTATGCATTGAAGAAATAAGCCTAAAAATGCACCTACTTTAATGCTAGCCTTACTATTTCATCTCAAAGTAGCTGCTATTACTTATATTTCTGGTCCTTCATCCAAGTGTCTGTTTCTGTGTTTGTTTGGATCTTGTTCTTCCTGTGTATGTGCAATTCTCTGTGGTATCTGTGTACAGAAATTTAATGCTTTTACTTTTGATACTTTTACTTTTTCTAATCTAAAAATATTTGACTTTTGGCTCTTACTGTTCTATAGAAGAAGCAGACCATCTCTTTTCATGCTTTTACAGCACATAGCATGGTGGTTTCTTTTCTAAACCAAGATCCTGCTTCTGAAAAGCAGTAGTAATTAATCAGAATTCATGATTTGAAATGCTGTAAGAAAATGTGTTTAGTGGTAGGGGCAGCATGGTTATGTATGAGAGGAAACACAGTGTTTTATATAGAAATACCCTAGTAGTCATGGTTGTATGAATCAGGAGAATTATAATTGCTTTCTGTGTGGGGGTGAGGTATCTACAGTTTTCATTTAGGAAGAAATTTTAGTCTTGATTTCCATTATTTTGATGCTTAGCAAAAGTATTTGATTTTTTTTACTGTAATTTTTAATTTTGTTCTGCTCCACAATTTTCTGAAAAAATTCATTGCACCCGTTAGTATTTTTCCAGATACAGCAGATGATCACTAATTTTTTTCATGTCAACAAAAAATGCCTATTTCATTTAATATATCCAAAGGATGCGTTCAGCCTTTGGACTTTACCAGTATCAAATACCAATAGGGAGAAGAAATATTGCAATCCTAAGAAAGCAGTGAAAAGTAATAAACATAATTGTGACAGTTTAAAAGCCATTTTGGAAAGAAAGGAAAGCTTTTCTGTGCCTTCATTATTAAATAGGATTATTTTATGTTTTTCATAGCATGGCTTTCAGGAGTCTTAATTTTCACACCAGATGGCATTCCAAAAGTGGGAAAGGAAAGCTATGATCCCAAGAACTAAGATGCAAGGGCAGCATTGGGGGAAGGGAAGGAATCCATTATACAGATCTTGTGTATAGTTTATTATGGAATTAAATGCCTATTTAAATACTTAAAGGAAACAAAAATATGTATTATATCGGGCATTCTGAAATGTAAGGAGTTGCCATTTTTCTTTTGGAGTAATAGTGGTGATCTCTAGTGAATGTTCCCAAGAAAAGAGTTAAAATAGTCAAGACCACCGACCACGTATACAGCTGAGGCTGTATATGTCTTTGCATAAAGGCACAACCTGAATATGTGGACCTCCAAAGAAGGTGATGTAAACACCAAGATGACACTGAGAATCTCAACATCATAATGAACTGCTGAGATAATCCTCTTTCCAGTTATAAAGAAGAAAGGGGGGATGGGGAGAAAAAGGTTGCATCTTGGGCTGTGTCTGCAAATTTGAGCATGCCCAAGTGTGTCCTTGGGCACTGAACTGTGTGGCTCTGCTACTGGACCTTGTGGTCTTTCCTGTGAGAGAGCGTTCTGTTCCATTGCCAGCCACCCCTGAACAATTTATGGCATTGCTCAGCTGTCAGGACAGTGCAAGGAATTTTTCCAATAGCCAATTTGAAAAATCCTCTCCTTCCTGGCTGCAGTCCCCAGCACAAGAAGGACATAAATTTGTTGAGAAAGTCCAGAGAAGGGCTGCAAAGATGATCAAAAGGCTGGAGTGCTTCTCCTGTGAGGAAATGCTGAGTTGGGGCTGTTTAGCCTGGAGAAGAGAAGACTCAGGGTGATCCTTTTGTGCCCTTTCAGTGCCTAAATGAGTCTACCAAGAAAGATGCAGAGGGACTTTTTACAAGAGCATATAGTGACAGGACAAGGGGCAAAGTTTTCTAATTGTGAGAGAACAGGCTTAAGCTTGATATTAAAAAAAATATTTTCTGTGGAGGTGGTGAGGCACTGGCACAGGTTGCCCAGAGAAGTGATGGATGCTCCATTCATGGAAGTGTTCAAGGCCCTGCTGGATGGGGCATTGTGGAGGGTGTCCTTGCCCATGACAAGGGGTTTGGAACGAGATGATCTTTAAATGCCTTTCCAAGCAACCCTTTCTGTGATTCTTTGTCATCTTCCTTTCTTAAATGAGAGCAACCAACTAACTAACTGAGAATGTTGGTCCTTGCCAGCTGATCTTGATGACCAAGAATTGTCATAGTTGAGGTTATGAACTTCATATTTACAAATTTTGTCTACTAGAGATTTTTTTTTAAATCTCTGTTTATCAATTCTGAAGAGGGAATATTCAGGGGTATATATGTAGTTAAATATATGCCTTTTCTGTTATCAGACTTACGATAATACATATGCTAGAAAAAAAATAAGATTCTCTACTTATGTATCTGTTCCCATGGCTAACAGAAAATCTTTGGGCTTCTTTTTTTTTGTGTGGTTTTTTTTTTTTTTTTGAGGAACATGTCAGATATTATGCTGAACAAGTCCACAATAGGTTTGGGAACTTTATTTTTCCAGATTTCATGGACATTACATTTTTATTTTGGTTTGGTTATTAGTGTTGTTAGCAGCCTTGAAACTTGCTGTAGATGATGTGGTACACTGAGCTCTCAAGAGGTTGGTAGTTGGTCTGAAAGTTGGTAGCTAGTATGAAAATTCCTACTGATCTGATTTCTTTATACATTATGCTTGTTTGTCTTAGTGTAATCCAAGTAATAATGTTTACCAGAGCCCATCACAAACATAAGGAACATTTTATAAATTTAAGTTACACATCATTAATGTTTTTTTTAATAGTGAAAATATTCTATGTTTGTTTATTACTTTGTGGTTATTTTGGTGAAAACAAGTTTTCCATAGCCAATCTGACCTGGTTTTTTCTACCATCTCTGTGTCTTTGGAATGTTTCTTTTTGTGGTTGGTACCTTTGGACTATCAGGAACAGAGCCAGTTTACTAGAGTTCCTTTCAGCATTTCCTTCATAGAATTCTGTTGTTACATTTTCAGAGGTTGTTGCAACATTAATTTGCATACTTAAAGTCTAATTTTTGTTTCTTTAGTTTTTTTTTTCCCCATGAGAATCCTATTGTTACTGTTTATTAAAATGGTCCCTACAGACATTAGTCTCTCACCTGGCATCCAGACAGACTTAAATAGTAATTTATCTTCCTCACTGCTACATAAGATCCTTTTCAAGGTTTATGGCTCAAGTAACATTTTTGATTTCCAATGGATTTTGAAAACTTGCTAAAGTATTTTTTAGAAAAAAAAAATTTGTAATTTATGCCTTTCAGAAATGTCCATTCAAGGAAGCTGAATCTATTTTCATGAACACCCAGACTTGAGAATTGATAACACTACATCTTCTGTTGTTATTGCTGTTTCTCTAAAGATAAAAGGAATGAGACACACTGCTTTCAGTTTTTCCAGTGATCTTTTGTTGAAAATTATCTGGTGCAAGTCCTTTGTCAGAACAAATAATGTATATGCTGGCATCAGGTGTGTTTTCTGTATTTGTAACACCTTGAAAACCAGCTGAAACAATGCAGAATGTCTTCAGTCTGCTTGTCCTTTAAGGAGAACTTCAAATCACTCACTACACCACTTGTGACAGCTTCTCAATTTTCCAGTACATGTCATACTGTGATAGTAACTGTAATCTCCATACTGAATTCCAGACCTCATCTTTACTGGAGAGAGAACAATCTTGGTAACATTAAGCTTATTTCTCCCAGTAAAATCTATGTGCTTCAATCTTCCCAATGACTTGACAAGTCATTCATCAGATTCTGAAGCTGAAGAACCATTAGAGCATGTAATCTTCTAAATAACAATCCCTCCAATACTAAAAATAATACAGGTGTAATTTAAAGCTCTGCTATTTGTATATCACTACTGATAGGAGTTGTGTTGGGACATTCAGTAATTTCTACCTAGGTAAATTGGATTTTCCATTGAAAAAAGAGACAGGTTCATTTTGCTGACATGACTTTTAATGTGTAAATCACTAGCATGTGGTCAGGGCAAAAGAGATTTGTCAAGACTGAAGAAGAAAGCTGCCACATTATTCTTCAGTTCTATGAAAATGTTAAATGATACTCTGTTCATAATTGAAATGGTTTCCTTATTCATACCTAACCCTTGCTTTGTTTTGCATACTTTGATTCTCTGTGTATGAACCTTTTGCAGTGTCCTCTAAAATGCAATATATGTGTATCTTGGTTAGTGTTATACTGTCTTGTTTTCTTCTGTAGAAATTCCTCTGATATTTTTTAAAATATTCTCTTTAACCTGTTTTTGAGCAGTAGAATGTGGAGAATTGTTTGGGAGCATTAGAACCTTTGCTAAATTAGGCTTTATACTCCAAATCACACTATTCTAGTTTAGTCTAAACATGTAGTAGGTGAACAGGAAGGGACATACCACCCAATGAGTCTGTATGCTGTGGTTAGATGCATTTTGTAAATTAAAGCATTATTATTCTGAGAAAACATTCTCTTCCCTAAATGCTCTCTCCTGCCAGTATTCACTTTTTAGTGTGGAAAGCTATATAGCTTGCTGCCGTTTATAGTGGGTTGTGTAATAAGAACACTGAGAAACTAGGTGAAAGATACTTAAATTATATAATCTTTTTTCTCCTGAAACCTAACTGTTGATCTGAATGTCTTTTAATCTTCATTGTCTTGTGAACATACAATTGTTCTTGAGTCCAACTGAGAAATGGCTAGGTAACATGTTGTACTCTTTTTATTCATGCTCAAGGCAGTGAAATATGTTTAGGTCATGGGACCAGTTTCTGACAGATTTCAAGTAGGCTTTTAGACTGCTTTACTGATCCTTACTTTCATGGGTAACATCATCCTGAAATAAAATCAGGAGAAACTCAAGCTCTATTCTTTTGCCCAATTTTCTCTTGCCTAATATTCTTTTGCCTATTTTTCTCTGTCATTTGCATATTTGCTTGTTGATAGTTTGCATGTGTGGTTTCTTTAAATATATGAATATTTTTGTCAGAAAAAAACCATAGTTTCTCTTTCTACTTCAGTTCTGCAAGGATGTTAGCAGCTGAAATACAGTAGTGCCTAGATCTGAACAAGTATCTCAGCTACTTTTCCAGTAGCTTGTGACCAGTATGTTTGTGTTTTGTAACTGCTACTCCAGGAACTCTCATGGCTAAAGGCTCCAAATGTCATTGTCTACTTGCTTATCCTAATTTCTGCACATTTCTTCCTGTCCAGTTGAGTAGGTTCTGTAGATCTTATACTCAGCTACTCAGATTCCATGTAATGCCGTTCTTTCTGAGGAAAATTGGGTCTGGGATTTTCTTTACCAGCTCTTGAGAAGAAAAAGCATGCAAGCATGGGATATCTGTTTTGTAAACCCAAGTTTCATTCTCATCATTAGTGACACAGTTATGCAGATGTATTTCTGAACTTTACAAACATTTTTTCATATTGCTAGTTACTTATTCTTTGTCTACACAGTAAGTTTAGAATACTTGGGTTCTATAAGAGGACACATGCTACAGCTGTTTTTATAGAAAAGGACAATAACTAATTTGTACACAAGTTGAATATTAATGAATTCCTTGCGTTTCTGTGTTCACATTCTCCTTGTTGATAATTTATTGTCATTATCCTACTGCAAAATAGTGTTGCAAATGAGAATTTGTCATTATTGTCAAGTCATAAATGAGATTAATTTTTGGTATATATTTTTATGATCAAGGTTCTATCTCTATGCAAAGCCCTGGTGAAACAAAGGCTCTAAGTTTTTTGTTTGTCAGCAACTAGCAAAAGAATATCCCAGTGGCGTGGTAGGGCTGGTGTTTATGGTAAGCTACTTCTGTAATTTAAAGAAATTTTAGTTCGAGATGTCATCTCGAAATTAAGCATAGAACTTTAACTGTAGTGTGGACTGAAGTCTTATGCAGGATTTTTAATTTGAAAAACATGTGCTGCTTATGTATGGTTGTTTTCTTCTTTGCCTTAGGAAAGACAACATTCCTCTGTGGTTTGTAATAAAATGTTTGGGAGTGAGAAACTATTATTTCCAATAGATGATGATGTGTTCCTATAAACAAAATTCAGTGCGAAAACCAAACAAATTGTGTAGTGGAAACCACTAAAATTGACTTTAGGACCACTAGTCAGAGTCATAATATTAAAAGTGTGTTTATATTGCTGTGTGATTACATTATTGATTTGTTTTTAAAAGGCCATGTTGTTGGGATTGTTGAAGATGATAACCACTAAAGGTTAATTGTGTATTTCATTCTGTTTCCTTAACACTGTTTCCTACTTTGTAGCAGAGCAATGTTGAGTGAGTTTAAACTCTGCTACTCAGCACAGTCTGTTCTTAGCACAGTCTCACCAGTCTGCTATTGTGTCTTCTGGCTCCAGACTGCAGTGATTATTTGGGAGCACAATCACATCAAAGAGAACACTTAAAGAGAAATTTCCTCTAAAACATCTGTATATGTGATAATGATTTCCTTTCAGATACCACAGTTGGCATTATGTTTTTAGAAATATAAAATTTATGAAAAAAAAGACCTTAAGACCTTAAAAACCCTAGAGAAATGCTTTTAGTAGATTTTTTCTCCAAGTTTGTTTGTTTCACTTTTTTTTGAATGATCTTGCTATTAAAACAGAATCATTTGGTTATTGAATATGATATACAATGTATTTTTATACATTGAAAATAGGCTGCTAAATATTTTGAAAGATAAAGTAACATGGGCTCATGTTTTCCATTTTAAGTACCACCTGTGAAAGGATGGTATTTTTCTACAGCTTTGATTATATTCTTAAAAAAAATTGTTGGAAATTCTATGTGTCTAGAACTTCTAGGAGAAGTTCAACTTGAGTATATTCATTTTAGTTTATTAAAAAACCCCAAACCTGGAGTGGCTTTTATGTATAGTCATTTAATGTAATGTTTCATGTTTTATGAAACAATATAAATGCTTTTATATCTATATTTGTAGCCTTCTTGATAGATCAAAGCACTTGGCACAGGCCAAAACCTGTTAAACTTTTTCTGTTTATGGTATAAATTAAAACTCTCTGGAGTGTGGTTTGGCCTAAGTCTGATTTATTGCTTTGCTTGGCACTGCATCAGGCTGGTTGTGGTTTTCCATTCGTGTTTCCAGTACAGTCTTCATGTGTTTTGATTTCAAATCCTTGCATAGCAATTTTATCTGGATAGTAATAACTTTCTTTGGTAAGTCCTCATTATAACATAGAGATCAGGCTTTTGGGGATTTTTTTATTGTTTTTGTTCAAATTACACTGAGCAGTATATATGCATGCAGATGATGCATTTGTCTATTATCATTTTGAATTTAACTTTAGATTCTCTAGTAACTTTTTATTTAGTGAAGACATTTTCCAGATCAAATCAATACAGGAGGAATATGCAATCAGAATCGTGGTCAGGATTACCTGTGGATAAATCTTCTTTATTGATGCCGAAGTATAGGATCAAAGGAAGAGAGCACTAGATTTTGTCTCTTTTATATAAATTTCAGCCATGACTATAATGAATGTTTAATTTATGCTCAGCTTTAAATTGTGCAATCTTTAGCTGATTTACTTTTTTTTCCCTGATCTTTGACAAAACAACAACAACAAAATCTATTACAATTTTATACACCTATATTTGTGACTGTGTGAGTGAGAGCATCTCTAGTAAGCTGGATCATTCTATGATGTTTTTTCAATTTTATACTTGTTTTTTTTCTTTACTAAGAGACAGTTTTATTAAACCTCTTATATGAGATGTTTACCATGGGTATATAATGTTAAACAAAAAATTAGAGAATTGTACAGTTATCTCTAAGGGGGAATGTCATCCTGGTATATGAGGTGATTTTATTTTTCAGAATCTCGACTGACCCATCCATTTGTTTATAAAAGAAGCTGCAAGGGTTACATGGGTTGCTTCATAGTGGGAATATGTGATATGAAGGTATCACAAAACCACTTTCAATATGAGTACACACACACAAAAATTGTATTGCATTGAATTAAGGAGCATTTAATTTAAACTGAATCTCTTAGGACTGTGGTTGTGGGGTTTATATCTGGTCTTGTTATTAAGCGTAGCGATTAACAGTCTGTAGTTAGACATAGTGTTTAGTGCAGAGTCCACTGAACTCATTAGAAGAGTTCTGGTTTGGATTATGCCTTTAGCAGTGCTTATCCATTCAAACATCCCTTACAATTTAATCTAAGTGGAGAAATGCTGATGTTTGGGGATTTGTTGACACAAATCAATAAGAAGAGACTCTGAAACAAGAGTACCATTCCTTGACCTGTGCTATGAAAATATCTTATACTGCTTGTCCTGATCCTAGAGCAGGTTATCCCAAAGGCAGCTGTGATAAAATCAGCCACACTGAATTCTCAATTTAAATTGTAAGCAAAATACAGATTTATTGTGGAGCAGGTGGGAAGGGGAGACACAAAGATATGAGGAGTTTATTTTATACAGCTATTTAGACAAAAATTAGCTATGACAGATGTCATAAAACAACACATCAGATAGTAAAAAGTATAGTAACACAGATATTTAATGGAAGTTTTTAATTTTGTGTCTTTTTACTGTAAGTTCTTTAAAAATATTAAAGAACAAAAATTGGAAGAAATATACAGGTGCTCATGGGATAAGCAAATTAGTCATTGTTCATGACTGAGTAAAAGGCCACGATGGTAATGCAAAACAAAATACATGGTGAAAATATTTCATTTGATCCTGTAAAAAAATAGGAAGGAAACTACTAGAGAAAAAACTAAAGTTGAGAAGGTTGGGAAAGCACTAAGAATAAGAAACTGAAGAAGTAGAGGCAGCATGTAAATGGATGTAAAAATGACAGAGAATAAATGACAAAGAAAATGAGATAGCTGATTCAGAAATACAGCAAGGGAATGCAGACATTCAGAATTACTTTGATTGAATACATTAAGAAAAAAACATTGCATGTTTGAAATGTTACACAGAAATGCTGAAAAGTAAATGCCACAGTATCCATTTGCCCAGAAAAATAGAAAGGAAAAAGCAAAAATAAAGTAGTTATATTTTTATTTTATTTTTAATAATATACAAGTGTACAGTTAATCAATTTATAATAAATTCATTTTATAATTGATAGGTGCATTTTTATGCTACAGAAAAATAATTCCAGCAGGCTTAAAGTCACATTATTACAGGGACTTCTTTACCTGACTTTTTTAAAAAACAGAAATAATTTTCATCAAAATGAACTTTTGCCTTTTTTTCCTCCCCTAGATTGTAGTTTTTTGTTCCCCCCACTTCCCATATGATAATGTATCTAAATGGCAATTGCAGTTTACAGTAAGTTTAGTTCTTGTATATGACAGCCTTTTTTGATGTATTCACCTTTAGTTAACCAAGTAGTTGATTCTAAAATGAACAAGGTCTGATTTTGTTTGTAGAAAAGGCACCACTGAAATTGGTGGTCTGCTGTAGCTGATCCTGCTTGAGCAGGGGCTTGGATCAGGTGATCTCTGGAGGCCCCTTGTAACTTTCTGTGATTCTCTGAAATACATACATGATGTGAGAAAAAAAATGCTATAAAAAGAAACATATGCATGATGAACATCTGTTTCCAGCACAGTGTTTAGCAGTTACACAGTAATTGCAAGTCTTTTAGTCCTGTCTATTTGGAATTTGTTTTGGTATTTTTTTCCACCTTGGAGAAGTAGTTTGCACACTGAGGGGTTTGGTTTTGTTGTCTTTTTTTTTGGGGGGGGGGAGGAGTTTGGGGTGTTTTGGGGGGGTTCAAACTGAATCAATTTTAGTGGGAAGATTCATTTGAATAAATGTGTAACATGTACTCATGTAAGTAAATATTTGAAAGACTGACATTAATTGGTTACTGTTAGCCTTGCCAGTATTTTTTCTTCACTGCTGAGAAGCAGTGGTATTTTTTTTCTAGTTTTTATCACAGTTTTGTGCTTCTTGTTTCCATGGTAATTTTTTTCTTGCAGAGTGCTTCAAAAGAACCAGAAGGATCCTGTGAGGGCTTTTTATTATTTATTTAATTGCATGAAAACCTAACTGAATGTGCTGTTCTGTAAAAATCCTTAAATATCTCAAGTGCAAATGTAGCTTTTAACTATTAAGGCATTGTAGTTTTATCTTCCTAATTTTTTATCAATCATCCAGTCTTTATTCTTTCATATTCAACATATTTT
This sequence comes from Molothrus aeneus, assembly GCF_037042795.1. Classification (NCBI taxonomy): domain Eukaryota; kingdom Metazoa; phylum Chordata; class Aves; order Passeriformes; family Icteridae; genus Molothrus; species Molothrus aeneus. The sequence goes on along the minus strand of NC_089651.1, from coordinate 34,290,011 downwards.
TAAAATTTGTCCTTATCTACTTATTCTGCAATATTCCTCTATTGCATTCTATGGTGTCAGAGTAACTTAAAGCTGTTGAAGACAATCTACAAATGCTTGTGGTCATCTCTAATAATCTGATTTCCCTACAAATCAGGCTAAATGCAATACTGAGCATGCACAATAAGTTAGAATTTATTACTTTTTTCTGCAGTTCTAAAAGGCTAATATTCCACCTACTGTTAAGAATCAGACTAAAGCATACTCTATTAAAATTACATATTCCTAGTGCATCACTGGAATATGCTGCAAACCAGAGAGCTTTCCTCCCGGGCTATTGAAAGATCTTTCTTGAACGGTTACATTTTATCTTTTCAATTGAGATTTTTAATGATGCAGTATGGATGAGATTCATTCTGCTGAGAGAATAAATAAGGTAGCAAATAGTCGTTATATCTTTCTTCTCTTTCTGGTAGGTGAGACATTGAGTGAGTTCAAGTAGGGCTGGTTAGAATAGTAATTAACACTTCATCCTTCTGTAGAGAGAAACATAAAGAACGCGTAAATTAAGGAACTGAAACTGAGGATTTTGTCCCTAGAGGCTTAATGGTGTGGTTTCATGGTCCTCTGATGTTAATTTAAATGTCACTGCCAAAAAGGTAGTCTTGCCTGAAGCCATGTATTTCAGTCCTTTCTTTGCATCATCAGTAGCATCTGTCCAGCTTTGCAGCAGGTCTCATCAGCTCACTCATCCATTTGAAAATGATTTTTTTTTTTTAAGTGCGTTAGGAGGATTAGTTTGCAAGCTGATCACTGAGCTTATTTAATTCATTTGCAGGCAAATGGGTACTTGTGCTGGTGTAGAAGATGTAGCCAAAGCACCTGCTATGGGCAGAAAAAGGAGGCTTCTTCCCCACATAGATGTGTGGGTTACTGACCCACTCCATCCCTCTCTGTCTCCTGGGAAATATTTTATTCTCACAACAATTTAATGCCATATAATTGTAGTCTGTGTCGTTCCAACTCCACCCCTCATCCCATTTCCACCTGCACCCCTACATGTAAGATACACTTCAGTCTTCTAGTCTTAATTTTTTGTTTTTCTTTTATAACAGAAAATAATACATTTGAATATTTAATAGTTTAAATAGAGGCTGAATACACCTGGAGGCAGAGCCTTATTGAAAAAAAACAAGCAGAAGATGAACCTACATCATTATTCACTGTAGGTTGTAGGGTGGATTTTTTTTTTTTTTCTGCTTGTATTTCTTTTCAGTCCAATAATTTCAAATGCAGACCATTTTGGAACTGAAAAGAAACAATTGCCCTCTTTCATCAGAACATTCCTTCTGAAACAGAATATAGCAGACAGGCAAAATTCTTTCCTGTTCCCAGGAAAATGTAATATGTGAAACATGCATTAAAGTAAAAATTTCTGCCATGTATCATTGGAAACGAATTACACTAACATGCTCATCAGAAAATGCAGAAGCAATGCCCATTGGAGAATTTTTTTTTACTCAGGTGGCTAGCATGGAAGTTCAAATATTTTAAAATTTTACAGGTGCAGCAGAACGATTAAGCCCGTAAGGTCCAAAACTTACAGTTGGAACCCTGAATTTGCATTTTTTGCAGCTGTGCATAGATACTGCAATGCCCTGTATTCTGTTAGGAGGTAAAAGGGAGTGGAGCTAAAATTAGGAAAATAATGCATTTGTCAGTGGGAGTCATAGTTAGAATCTATTGCATGATATTTCAGAGATTCTGGACAAACTTGTTAGTAACCTGGGTCAATGTGGTTTAACATTTTGTTGTTTAATTAGTGCAACAAGCATTTGCTATTGCAGCCAATGATTAAAATGGCCTGCTACATGAGCATATAAAAGCTGCTTTAAGAAACTTTAACTTGTATTTTCATTGCAAAAAATTAAAGTTGTGAATAAATATTTTTTCTGCAACAGCTAAATACTAAGGGAGAATTACTAGAGCTTATGTAGTACATCCATAGAAGTGAGAGTTAATCACAATATTAATGTTTTGGGGGATTTGTCGTTATTTTAGTTTTCCTCTTGCTTTATAGTTACCTAGGATTAATTCCAGTAGGAATTGATTGTATATAGTCAGGAAAACACACAATTAACCTGTTTACCAGTACGTAGCAAACTCTGTGGTAACATCTGCTTCTAAAGTTTATTTCTGATCATCCTGACTTTAACTGCTTGCCTTGGCACAGGAAAAGGGGAAATCTAGGCAGGAAACTAGAACAAAGGATGTTACAGTGACCAAAAATAAAATTCCATCTGAATACATGTTGGAGGAGGGAGTAGTTTGCGATGTGGGATTTCTTTCTGTAGTTATTGGTGTTTTGGATCAATTAGTCAGTGTGACTTCCAAGTTAGATTGTCTAGGCTTTTTGTGTTGAGAATTTTTTCATCTGTCATTTTGTATCCTTGCCATTTAGATCTGATATCTCTTTCTTTTAAACTAAACTTGTGTAGGTAACCATACCATTTTTAAAAAATTCCAAATGGAAGCTATGACAGAAGTTGAACACGTTTAGACCTGCTGCATGATCATTGTCGAGTTGCTGGTAGGGCACTTGCAGGCTGTGGGAATCCTGTTGAGGAGCAGCAGAATTGCTGTGCAGGTGGTGGGAAAAGATTAGTGCTTTGTGTGCACAAACAGGAAACAGGGTTTCAAAAGCGGGAAACAAGTCCCGAGCTGTGATAAACATAATTGCTGCTTCTCCTAGAACTGCTGAGCTTCCACTTATGCTCATTACCATTAGGATGAAGTTGCATGTCTGTGGGCTGTGTGCTGAAAGAAAATGTGACAGGACAGCTGTGTACATGAAAGTGGTTGCACAGTTTCTTGACACATGAAAGGCTAGACAGTTTATTCTTGAAATACTGTGTTAGTATTTTTGTAACACCAAACAAAATAATGGAAGTATCTCAAAAGTACTGAGTATGTAGAGACTTCTTGCTGGTGTTGAATTGGGAGGTGGATTGGAATAGGTCCTACACTACTGATTTATAAAAATGTCTTCCCATCATAGTTCTAAAGGTACAATGTGTCTTTTTATTTGGAAAAATAATGTTGTGCTTTTGAATGAAAAGTGTTTCTATATTGAAATATTTTGTATTTATTCAATATAAAAATGTAGCAATAATGAATTTCAGTTGTGTTCAACATCACAACATAATTGCCATAATCCATTACTCTGTTTCTTTCTGGACCTCAGTCTAAGACAAATTTAACCAACTTGTACTTCTGCTAAAAAATTTCAGTGCAGAACTGGAATGGGAAGAGGTGTTCGCCAATACTGAGGATGTAGCTGTGAGGAAAAGCCAGAGCTTCCAGGGGGAAGGTCATTTCCTTTTCCTGTATAATCAACAGAAATGTTAGAAGAGCGGTTGTGAATTGTTGCAAACAGACTTTCAGAAACCGAGCTCTGATTTGAGCTGCTCACTGCTTGTTAAAACCTACACATTTTGTGGTAGATTTTAATATATTGGTTGTGTATTTTGCTTTTTGTTGCCAAGAAAGATATTGAAATATTTGCATATGCAGAGATGGTTACATATTTGTGGTATCTCAATTTTAGACGCAGTTTGGAAATTATCATCATGTAAGTCAGTGCTCAATCAGTAGACACTTGATAAATTTGAAGACATGAACAGAAAGTTCATTAGTTGAAGGCATTTTTCACATTTGGTGAAGTTGCATAGAAAAGTATAAATAGCAGTAAAATCTAAATGTTGGAATCTAAAATGACAGATTAGGCATTCATTGGTTTTATACTTGCAGGGAATTTTGCCTTAAATTTGTCATGAAAATTCAACCCCCATGAAATTCTAAAATTATAGCTATTATTTGAAAAAACTGATTTTCTCAAAGTAGAATCTTTAAATGCTCTAAATTGATAAATGAATTCCTAAATTGAGTTTTAATCTCTGAAGCTAGAGGAGAAGTTTAGAATTGTTTGGCTTCTTAAATCATTAGCAGTGATATTGTCAGATCTTGAGTTCTTTAGAACTCAAACCTGCTCTTCAGTACACGTGGATTAGGTTAGGATGGGAGCAACTTGGTATGCAGTTCTTGCCCCTGAACAAGAGGGCGTGTTGTATGCAATTTCAGGGGATCATGCTTGGTACGATAATGGCAAGCATCCAGTTTTACTTTCCTGGTAGCTACAAATGGCTGCAGTTTCAGAAGACTGTCTGACAGGAAGCCATATGAGGACTGGCTGAGGTCACTTGTCTTGTTTATCCTGGGGTACAGGAGACTGAAGGGAGACCTCAGAGCTGTCCATGGCTTCCTCATCAGGGGAAGAGGAGGGGCAGGCACTGATCTCTTCTCTGTGGTATCAGTGACAGAGCACCAGAGGAGGGTCTGAAGATGAGTCAGGGGAGGTTTGTCAGGTATTAGAGAAAGGTTTTTCCCCCAGAGGATGGTTGGGCACTGGAACCAACTCCCCAGGGCAGTGCTCACAGCACCAGCCTGACAGAGCTCAATAAGTGTTTGGGCGCTGCTCTCAAGCACATGGTGGGATTCTTTGAGTGGGCCTGTGGTGGGCTGGGAGCTGAACTTTGATGATCCTTTTGGTTGCTTCTAACTCAGGATACTCTATGATTCTTTAATTGGACTTATCTTTATCGGCACTGATGGAAAAAATGGGGAAGTCTAATAAACACTTATATAACTTTTCTTCTGAGTATATAACATGAGCAAGCTTAATTGAATTGTAGGCACCTGCATTTGCTCTTTAAGAATGACTGTTGCTATTGATTAAAAACATGCTTGCAACTTAGTATGTTTATTTAACTAGGGTAATGAGCCTGCCTGAACTGATAGATTAATGCAAGCACATTGCTACTTGTACTCAAGTTACATCTAAGGGACCTAATCCAGGTCCGTGCAATGTGCAACATTCCAATGTAGTGACTGCATACTGGGAAGAAAATCTTGTGGGTGTGTCACTGAACTTCTGTAGTTATATGATCCTCCCAAATTACGTAATGTCCAAACATCAAGATTGTGTACAGAAGAGTTTCTTTGTGCAGCCTCAGTGGTGAAGAATGTGATTTTCTTCATGCTCTTAACTGCTGTATTTATGTAGCTAAACCTTTGCTTTGGATACTTGGCAATCTCAAAGTTTAGTTATTCTTCATTCAAACCATCAAGCTATAGATAGTTCTTACTTTATCTTTAAAATATTCACCTTCTCGGTTATACCAAAAGTCTATATAATTAACACCATAATTAGACGCTTAGAACGATTTTTTCCTTTCTATGTACATATTTTGAAAACTTTGTTTACTCTATTACAGACATTTTATAGAGAGTGTAAAACACCCCCATATAAGAATAAGACATATTTGAATAAGACATATTTCCCTTTCAATGACATTTTTAGGAGCAAGAGCTTGAAATTTGGCAGAAATATACATGTATAAAATTGGGGGTTTCTTGTTTTCCTTGTTAACATTTGTCCATTACAAATTTTATTAAAAGCTAAGGTAACATGTATTTCTTAGATACATATTTCTTTGGCTACAATGTTATTGCATCTTTCTCTGGTCACACAGAATCACAGAATAGTTAAGGTTGGAAGTGACGTCTAGGTATTTGTTAGTCTCTAAGGCTGCTACTCAAAAAAGTTTCAGCTAGAATGGCATCATGTTGAATTTTGAATACAGCCCCTCTTGAAAACTGCAAAACCTCTATGAGCAGATAGTTCCTGTGTTCTATCATTTTTATAATATAAAAGTTTTTTGCTTGCCTTTAAACAGAATTTCCTGTTTCAATTTGTGTCTATTGTCTCTTGTCCTTTGACTGGATACATCTCAAAGCATCTGGGTACATCTTTCATGTTTCCTTCCATCAGGTATTTAAAGACCTTGAGAAGATACTGGTGAGATTCTTCCTAATGCATCTCAGGATGCCATGCCATGGGGTTTTTTGCTGCAAAGGAGTAATGCTAGCTCAAGGGCAGTTTTGTGTTGAGTAGACCTGTGGGGCCTCTTCTACAAAGCTGCTTTCCTACTTGTTGGTTCCCAACCTGTACCAAGGCAGAGGGTTCTTTTCAATCTATTCCTTTACTTGCTAGCTACAAAAATGAAACAAAAGTTGGGAACTCTAACTAGACTTTTAAGGCAGATGAGACAGTCACACGTGGCATAGAGTTGCATAATGTAGTTGATTAGATGAGGTTCCTTTTAATCTGCATTTGAATATGCATGACTAATGAGCAAAATTGCTAATATTTGAAAACTAATTGGTTGGGATTTTTTTCTTTTTTCTTTTTTTTCTTTTCTAATGCTTCTTGTGCATTACTAACATTACTTCTCAAAAATTTTAATTTCATCATGCCATTACTCATTTTCCAGCTTGACATCATACTAGTATGATTGTTCACTGTATTGAATAATAGTTAATAAATTGGAGTAAGTGAAATGGAAGAAGCAGAGTGATGCTCTGATGAGGCAACTTGATTTTGGTCTTTTATAACTGACTTTGTGTTTGCTGGTTGGAGCTGTCAGAGAAGCAAGTCACCCGACATGGCTTTGCGACATGCTCAGCATCAGCCAAGGAAAGAAGCTTTTATACCTTGATACATTTTCTTATTTGTTCAGCTGAGATAACTTTGATAATGTCTTGGAGAATTTGACTCCTTTTTTTTGCCCCTTCCTCCAGATGACTACTTTGAGGATCTTAAAAGTTACTAAAAACTATTTGGTCTGGAAAAGATATTTTCAGTGTAGCCCAATTAAGCAACAGTTTAATTTTAAACCTCAGTGCAGCTTTAAACTGAATTAAAACTTTCAGGTTTTGGATTCAAAGACTAAATTCCAGCTTAAAATTAGGGGTGGGTTTTTTAAGTGCTTTTTATCTTAAACAAGGATTCAACATTTTAAAAACCTTTATTGGTACTATGGACTCAATCTAAGAAAAGTTTCAGCAGTTTAAAGTTTTCCTGTATAATATCCCCTTATTCCCATTTATTCATGGGAGAATATCTCCCATGCATTATTCTTTATCACAGTGACAGATACATTCAAATTATTTATTTAGGCAATAGTGTTTCTGTTCTTATTCTCTGCACCAAATAATACAAAGTACATTCAATTTAGTACAACTGGATTCCTCTCACTCACAAAAGGTTCATGTGGACCATATACTTGTGAGGCTGTAGAGTCAAATGATACCAGCTTCATGGTTTTGAACACATTTTTCTTACATTTTTAGTGGGATAGCTCTTTTGAGCAAGGAGAAAAAGGCTGTTGGCCATGTTGCTAAACAGAGCCTTTTGACCTCTCCTAAAGAAACTGGAAATAAATGCACTCTGGTAATAAAACCAGTGCAGATAAGTCCTATACCAGAGCAATAGAATTTGTGTAGATGTTAAATCAGACCAGCAATTGATAGTCCTCTGATGATGTGGAAAAAGCTCTAGTTTATATAGAAAGAAAATCAATTTCATCATATATGAATTAGGTATTATTGGCAAAAAATCAATATGTTTAAGTTCATGATATATTTTCAGAATGCTGGTATGACTCACTCCACAGTGTAGTCTGATGTTCAAGCCTAAAGGTCAGAAACAATTCAGAAGCCTACTGCTTAAAACCAAGTATTTTTAATCCATAATTAACACAAATATGCCCTGTTTTCAAAAACAGAGTAAAGGTTGTCTTATCAGTTCCACTAAGACATCTGAAAATAATATTGATTCAAATAGAACCATTTATATTAAAAACTAAAGAAACAAAAGCAAAACCCACATGTCTAAGAAAGCAATTTATCTCCTGGAAGAAAAAAAAATTACTGTTCCTTTAAAAAGAAATTAATAGCTTGGTCCATTCAAGGAAAGTAGGGCATGTATAAAATCTGTGCTCATTGTGAATCACTTGGGCATATTGCACTAATCAGACTGCATTTCTTTAATTTACTGATATGAGGTAAAATTACCTGATTGTTTGTATGCCACTAGACTGGGAACTATAGAATCATACTTCTGTGAAAATGAAATTATTTATGTGTGGTTTTAGCATTTGTGTTTTCTTTTGTGGCAGAGCTGCTAAGACATATTTCTGTGAGATCAAAAATAGCCATTACCATAAATCAGGAGAAGAGCATGGCCATTAAATATAGATTTTTATCTATTATGTTAAAACTCAATACAGTTGTAGAAAGTTGGGGGTTATGGTTCGGTTTTTGAGGTTTTTTGTTGGTGGATGGATGAATGGCTGTTTGAGTCACATATTGTTTATATGCTATAGATAATGTCAAAATGAACAAAAGGCAGCACAACAGGAAACATATGCTACAGTAGTTAGTTCACACCTGCTAGCTGATTTGAATAGGCTTGGAGATAATATCAGATAGGGAATGAATTCATTGTTTAGACCATTGAAACTCTTTTTTACAAAGTCTGACCCTTTACAGTCCTTTCTTTGTCAGGGTATACTTAAATTCAATGGTTTTTGAAAAATGAGTGTTGCTATGGGCACACTTCTGCTGGGTGTACAAGTGTAATCAGAATCTACACTCACTGGTCCTGATCATCATTTCACAGGAACACTTTTGTGGTTCTAGGATTTAAAGACATTTCTCACCTGACTGAAATTTCAGTTTTACATATATTTCCTAGTGTTAGGTGAATAAATTAAGATTCTAGGAGTTAATGCTTTCCAAAGCTAGAGTAAGAATAAATTACATGGCAGTGGAGAGCTACTTAAATAGAGGAGGTTAGTGAAATACATAGCAGTAAATTTTGAATAATATTTCTTAAGTTAAAAAAAAATTAGATCACAGCTTGCATTGTGTCTATTGTAAAAAAAGACACAAGGATGGAATGTTGACAAAAAAAAATCTTGAATGGAATCTTGGATTACAGCTTCTGTAACTTAGCTTTTACTTCTGCTTGAATACATGGCTTTTTGCACACAATTTTTCCTTCCTATGTTCTCAAACAAGTTTCATTCCATTCAATTGTTTCCAAATTTATCATTAGCTAAGTTTTGTAGTTGAGACTTGGCATGCCAGACAAGTGATAATTTGGGTCTTAAATTATTTTCCAGAAAGCTGCAGAGCCTTTGTTTTCCTATCCATATGTCAAAATCAAAGAATGCTTGTATTTTGTTGGTGAGATGATGTATGTTTAAAAGTGCATAGAGAGGGATCTGATTAAACTACCTTGTTTAGGCAAACAATAGTAAAAATATGAAATTGAAATTGCTTGGAATTCATGTATGCCTTACATAGGGTTTCTTTATGCTGGCTATTTGAATGTTGGACAACAACCACTGCTGGAAACAGGGCAACAGAATTGATGAAGAAATAATTTTAAAATAATTTTAACTGCTGTGGTAATTCTTGTATTTCTAGTGTTTACTCTGACTGTATATGTATTTCTAATGTTTCTTTCATATGAATTCTGTGACAGACACATGGCCCAGGGTTACCTGTCACACCTCTGACAGGATTGCTGTCTGCAGCCCTGGCAGTGGACTTTGCTGTCCTCAAGACAGGACTCATGATCCACTCTCAGATCAGCTCCTGAACCACCACAGGTTCCAGCCCAGCATATTGCAGTAAAGCACTTCCAATTTTGGATTATCCTGACATGTCAGGCTGAAAACTGAAGGTTCAGGAGTTCATTTCTAATCTGATCAGATGCTGCTGTTTCAGGGACAGCAGCATCTGTCAGAACTGGGGCAATAACTGATTTAGCTCTTTGTCCAGTTTTAGTCTCCTCACACACGGCTGCTAAGACCTTCCAGTGTCTGCACCTGCACGCTGCAGTACTGGATTTTTTTCCTCTTTATTGTTATTAATAAACTCACCAATGCTCTGATTTTTGCAGTAATCTTCAAAATGTAAATCTGTCCTCAGTGCCTGTTTTCATTCACTGCAGTACTTTAAGTAGTAAATAGAGCTTATTATATCCATAGTGTAACAATCCACCACTAGCACTTGGTTTGAAAAAGCAGAGATATTTATATATAATCAGAAAAAAAACCAAAAAATACTATTTTATGATAATATAAGATTTTGTTTTATTCTATTTTTAAATGTAGTAATTTTTAACTTTAAATGTTCATTTTCTATAAAACCATTCCAGTGAAGTCTTAATTCAAAATGAAATTTGTAGTCTTAATTGTTTCAGTAAAGTGCTTTTGATGTTTTAATCTAGAAATGTTGGTATTTTTTGGGAGAGACTAGCATATAAATGTTAAAGTAGATAGAATGTTATGAATTTGTATGGAAAATAAGGTAAAAAACTAGCAGTGTGCAATTTAATATTGACAGGTACTGTTTATCATGGCTGAGAACAATAAATATAATATAAATAAAATTTATAGTATTGAATCCAAATAAGTCTTATGAAGAGTCAAAAGTGAATGATTTTAAAGCTAATTGTAACATAACAAACGTGGTTTTAAATGTGTTTTGTTAAGAATTATACCCAAATATGTGCAGTATTTCCTAGCATAAACAGTAGTGTTTTTTAAAGACAAAAAGAAAAATATATATCATTATTACTTCTGGTTTTAATACTTTCTCTGGCTCTGCTTTTAATGTGCATACCAAACAATGGGCTTGTGTCTCTTTGCAAATTAATGTTATTGTAGAAACAGCTTTAGAAATAGTTTTGTAAAAGCACTGTGGTTGATTAAAAAACAAAAGAAAAACAACTTTAAAAAACAAAGAAAAGAACACCAACCCAAACAAAACCCCCCAAAAAAACCCGAACAAGGAAAAGCTGTGTTTAATGAGGTGTAAAAATATTAGTAGTGTCATGTACAGAGGGTATAAATTTACAGTAAGACTTGGTAAGTAGATTTTGTTCTCAGTCTATTAAATGATACATCTTGGGCTTCATGTAGCTGCCTATATCTCAGGGCAAAATCAGTCAAATTTGAAGACTGCCAATAATTACTGGAATCAGATTTTTTTATAGTTTTAATTTTTTTAAGAAATTTCATATGATAGGTAAAGCCAGAATTTTGAAAGCCAGCTCACCTAATCCTTGATGATGAACTGCATTCAGCACGACAGTCCTCTCTGAGCCATTTTAATCGCTGTTGTGAGGAAAACTGAACGCATCAGTTACTGTACAAATGTAGCTGCTCTTAAAATCCTGTCCCTGGAGTAGTCTGAGGCACTTGGAGGACCAGAATAGTCCTGCTGCATAAACTGATAATAGTTGTTTTGTTGTTGCTTTCTTGTAATACTTTTCTTCCTCTCCCCAGTAATTATTTTAAAGATATTTTTTAACATGCTGTTTTTATATAAATGTACAAACATTCTTCACACACTGGCAAGGAATTTTAATAGCTAGCTTGATGTCACTGCATTTGTCCTTGCAAAAAAGACTTTAATATACTATTGTGGTTGTCTTTATAATAATAAATATTATGCTTGTATTTTCCTAACTTTTAGTGGTTCTCAGTAAGCATTGATAACCCATGATAACTTAAAAGAAAGAAGTTGCCACAAAGAGTTCTTAGCTGCCATCAACTACTGCCTAAATTTTCTAAATAGGTATCTCAAAGGATAAGGGACCTGGAGCAACATTTTAGATATTCATTGTGAAATATTGTGTCTGAAATCATAAATCCATATAGATAATTTCCTTTATGTCAGTCTTTATATGTGTCTTTGTGAAATGTCTTTAGATGATATGATGTGCATGTAATCTTAAAGAATTTAACACCACATAAATGTGAAATTTATGATAGAAGGTTACTGTAAAAGGTTGAAGGTAATTCAGTGATTTTGCTAAGATATTTTAGGAAACTTCTACCTTCTAAAGAAAGAGATTCTCAATGGAAACATTCCTGGCTTTGTAGTGGTTTTAGTAAACTGAATCCAGCGAGTCTAAAGCTAGAGCAGGTTTTTGAAGTCCGTGTTTGTGCGTTCAGCCAGACTGCACAGCACCTATGGTGAATCTCACCTGCTGCTATCGCCTGTTCCCTCTCACCTGCTGCTATTGCCTGCTGTTACTTACTTGACTTTCAAAGGAGGCTAAGGTTGGTGGAACACAATTAAGAGAGGCAAGTTTGATTGGCAGATATTTAGGTAAATTCTATAGTTAAAACCTTACTTTATTTTGTAAAGTTTGATCTTTATTTTTGAAGAAGGAGCTAAAATTTTCAGCTTCTAGGTGTTGATTATGCTAAGATATCTGTTAGCATAAGCAATGGTTTCATAAAATAAGATACTTTATTATCAAAATTTTTTCTTTCTTCCTTTTTTCCCTTCCTGTGTTTTTCAACGATTTTTTTTTTCTCCTGATTACAGGCCATAGTTGCAAAGCAGTGGGTGGCAGTCATAACTTCATAGATTTCTGTAGCCAGGCTGCCTGCTGATAAAATTCTAAACTTGAAAATTAGCTGTGGAATTTGACCATTTGGAACAGGTTTTTACAAATTCAAGACTTTTTGGAGATAGTCTTAGCTTTTTTAGCTCAGTCAAGGGCCTGTGGTCTTTGAAAGCATCTGGCAATCTTTTCATTTCAGGCAAAACTTAAATAGCTCTTTAGGGATTGTTTGGATAAGATAACAAAGAAATTCTTTGTTGTTACACCAGGTACTGTATTTGTGCAGTTGAAATCAAGAGGGCTTCAACTGTACCTTACTTTCTTGTCATTATGTTAGCTTGCTGCAGATACTAAGAAACTGTATGAGATAATACTGATAACATACATACTTACTTAAGAATTCAGGTAGTGCCTTTTTATGGTTCTATCATACCAGCGTGAAAAGTTGTTTATGCAAGGAATAAGGTGGGAAGCATTTTTTCAAAATTCTTCCTTGCCATACCCGTATCTTGGCTTATTTTGTGTCTTACAGTCTGTTTACGTCAATATTTTTGCCTTTTCCTCAACAGAGACTGCCTTTAACTTGAATTTTGTGGTCAAGATTGAATTATCCTCTTTATCTTTTCAACTACTTTCTTATTTATGTTCTTTTTCTTCATAGGAACATAAAACATGACTGAGTCAAGTACCTCTTTGTTGCCATTAACTGTGAACTCTGCTTTTCATGTACCTATATTTCCTTTTGAACTGCAAAATTATGAATTGTATTTTAACATTCCTCCCTATTACTTATAGAACTAGGCTCTTGGCTTTGCCTCTGTCAAAAGTTCTTAAAATACCTAGTTGAGGATTGTCTGATATTGAAGTACGTAAGACACGAGTAGGTATTTTGACAAATACTGGTGGAGGAAAAGCAAGTCCTAAAGGACTGCCATAGGGAGTTAATAGACTGAGTCAGAAAGTAAAATTCTTGAGTACCCCTTCTGAGGATTCTTTACGGGAAAAGAAAAAAAATTTGTCCTAGTTATGATGTCACTAATTTAGTTATAAGACCCAGAATATTATCTTGAAGTAGCTGGCAGATAAGTAAATCTGAATTTTATTTTAATATGATTTTAATAATTAATGCAGCAATCAATAGAGTATACTTTCAGAGAGATGATTGATTGAAGTATCCTTTAATTGCAGCCTTTAATTAGAATTGATGGCTCACCACCCTAGTTCTTGTCTATTATATTAATAATTACAAAATTGATTTGCTTCCATTTTAATTTTGATCCAGTGAGGAGCTGTGTGGCTCAAATTCACATCCTTGCAAATGAAGGTGACTTCCTGGCAGAGATGATATGGCATTGCCTATTATTTATATGCATGAAAATATGTGCATGTAAACTATAGTTGTTAACGTAATTCTCTTTAATCATGTCCTATCCAATTATTTATTTTAGGCAGAGTGAAGGAGCACTGGCAGTTAGTTACTGGGCTGTTTTACTTCTTTATTTTCTCTTTTGTTGTTATGTAAAATATTTCTCAGTTAGAGACAATGACAGTGGAGCTTTATAGTGGTAGTTGCAGGAATGCCTGGTGGTTGGTACAAAAACACTTGAGCTTATTAGCATTATCAAATATGTGTTACTGGTTTTTTGAATTTTTTTTCTTCTATCTCACTTCATGCAATTTTATTATAAGGCCATTCATCTTAAAAATTTAAAGAAATACAGATAGACACAGCTTTTTTAATTACAAATGAGGTGTGTATGTATCTATACATATGTAAAGGATATAAAAATAAAATTAAAAATTATATAAAGTTATACTAAAAAATTATCTTTCCTGATGGACAAAGCAATGCCTTACATTCATCCTTTTTATTTTTGATTGGCCTACTTTCTTTTTGACATTTCTTTGCTTTAGTAAACCTCCAAGATCTAAAGAATATAGTGTTCTTTTTCTGATACTGGAAAAAAAAAAAAACCCAAACCAAATAAACTGCTGGAAGCCTTTGTGGTGGATTTTCAGCAAACTGTAATTCACTCTACTTTTCTATATCCTTCAGGTGATCTGTTAGATGAGATACTGTAGTGTTGATTAGAAAAGTTACTGTAACCTTGCATACTGTAAGAGATACTGTAAGCAAAATATTTGTTCTGAATCCTTGCTGTCTTAAGTGCTAGTGATGTCTGTGGATATTCCAGCTTAAAATAATTAAAATACAGTGGATTTTTTTTGTGAAATATCTCTGTCTTGTATGTGAAAAAGATACTGAACTTTTCCCAAAGGGAAAGCTGGTCTCATGGGTGATAATTTTTAAATTCTGGAGGTTTGTCCTTCTGGATTTCCTGCAGGCTGCCTTTTTTTTATCATGGCTTGTTCAGACATGCCACAACTTAAAACTTAATCACTTGAATAGCAACTGCCTTAGAAGATATTATTGGGTAATGGATGGAAAAGCCTTGATTATTTCAAGCTACATTTCCATTTTCATATAAAGACCCAGAGAGCAGAGGAAGAGCTTTTTTGATCCCTTTCTGATTGGTTGTCACTTTGGAGACTTGAGATGCACATTTCCTAGGAGCTTTTCATGACTTGCATGGTAGGTAGATCTGCATTAGATGGTTGAGCAGGGTTCAAATTCCTGGTTGGGGGCAATGACCTCTAATTACCACTAGCACATGAAATTTCTGCATGTTGCAATTTCTTACCAAGTTCTTCACTCTGACAGAGGTCAGGTGATGTTTGACAATTTCTGGAATGAGCATCAGCACTGTAGTCATTTACATGCTACCACTATAACCACTTTGTAGTGCCTGCATGAGGGAATTATCTTGATGGGGTTTCCTTTCAGATATTTGATTTAGAGTCAACTTGGAAAGAAATGCACTTCTAATAGGACAAAGTGATAAAATTGATTTGGGAAAATAAAATCGACATCAATGAGAGAACTCTGAAGCAAACTGACTTGCATTGTGGTGGTTGAAGTTTTTTATGTTAACATTAATAAAATGGATATTTTTTTTTCAGAATTTATAACTACATGGTTCTAGATATACATCAGGAAAAGACAAAGTTGAACCATCAATTTTAAGCTTAGATTTCTTTTGAATACATACCATACAAAACGGTCTTCAATAATGGGAGCAATACCTACCTCCAAGTAATAAAAAAATAGTGTGTCTTGCTAAAATGTTGGGAGGTTCATAATCTTTAATTAACTGTATTTTGAAATGTATGTTCTAGAGGTTGGTATATAACAAATTAAGAAATACATTCTTAGGCATCCAGCTCCTAATGCTTTCTTAATACTTTTCTATCTTTTTTGCTGCCTGTATTTTACTTAACTAATAGTGAGAAAGCAGTTTTCCTGGTGCTTCCTCATCTATGTAAATAAATGTACCAAAAAATAGGTATCTTTCCAGTTGTATTTCTCTCTGATTTTGTCCATCACTGCAGAGAGCTTTTGCAGAAAAAGGAGAGATCTGAGAAGCATACAAAGAATAGAAAATCCTACCCTACTCTAATTCACAAATTCTCACCTACTTGAGTTTGTGGCATCTATAGCAACCCAAGTCAAGTGGCTTTAGATGTTGAACTCTTATGGTACCATTTTTCTTAACCAACAGCATATACCACACTCCTTTCTGGTGTTTGCACATTAATTTGAATTTTATGTCTGTCTGGTGCTACTGAAGGAAGTCCCCTGTGTGTCTGAAAGGAAAAGGTGAAACTGCATTTGAAAGGAGCCTGCCTGCTTGGAAAACTTTGTAATTTTTACTTGCATTTCCTTGAGGATTTTTGCTGCAGAGTTTCTTGTCTAGATCTGTGGCTAGATCTGTAGGGAAAGGAAGCTAGAGCTACCTCTTTGTAGGAAAATCAAAAAACCTGGGTGATTGTCTTTTGGGAGGCCTGTCTTGCTTTAGGAAATACTGCCTTCTGATTTTTTTTTTTTTTTTAATGAAGAGAAAAAAATTCATGGGATAAAGGAGGAGGAATGAAAGAGGAAAATAAGTTTCTTGTCTTACAGTTTTTGTTCATTTGTTAAGGACTAATATATTGTTGAACCTTATAGTATCCATTGGAGAGGAAACTTTCTTTCTCAGGCTATACTCAGGACAAAACATTAAGGAGAGGTTAAACAATACTGCTGCCACGCAACTAAAGAGACTTCCTGTTACTATCAAGAAAGAGAGCCATGGTAATATGATACCATTTCTATCAACCATCTGAAAATACTACTTTCATTAATATCTCCTGATAATCTTGACCATGCTCTCTCTGAGAGCTTACTTGCAAAGCTTTCTACAGTGTCGCCCCCTAATACAGCAGAATTTTGGACTTTAGCCACAGGAATTTAACTTTGGCACTAATTCAGACAGTTTCTAGACTCCATCATGATCAGCCCTTTGCACCCTGGATTACTCTCCTAATCCTATAAAACAGAGTATCCTATTCGAAAAAGTAACTTGTAGCACAGGTACACAGCTGTCCTGTCATGTCAGTGAAAACAAAATACATTTCACAGAAGCACAGAACAAGGCAGGTTGGAAGAGACCGCAAGGGGTCATCCTGGGGCACATGGCACAGGATTGCATCCAGATGGCCCTTGAATGTCTCCAGTGAGGGAGCCTCCACAACCTCTCTGGACAATCTGTTCCAGTGCTCAGTCACCCTCACAGTAAAGTTCTTCCTCACATTCAGGTGGAATTTTCTGTGCATGTTTCTTCCTATTACCTCTGGTCCAATTACTTATCGCCACCAAGAAGAGCCTGGATCCATTGTCTGACACCCTCCCTTCAGATACTTTGACACATTGATGAGGTCCCCTCTCACTCACCTCTTCTCAAGGTTGAAGAGGCTCAGCTCCCTCAGCCTTTCCCTGTAAAAGAGATTCCCCAGACCTTTGATAAATTTTGACCCTTTAATATGTTATCTGTAGATTTCAACAGATATGTAGATTCCATATCTTGATAAAGTCATCTGCTTTGTTTATAGCTTTATTTATTTAGGGCTTTTCTACAAAACCAATAAGTAACACTACTTTATAATTATTTGATTCAATGATAGGTGAAGTTTCATTTAAATAAATTGTGCCAGCAGTGTTGAATTGCACCTGGGTGAATGTAGAATAAAATTTTTAATGCCAATTTCAAAAGACTCTTGAGTGGGTCATGGTTGATGATATATTATAATTATGTATGTGAGAAGGAAACATTACAATAATAATCAAATACTGATACTTAATCTGCAATTCTAACATGGTGCAAGCTCAGGTGGAATGCTCTGTAATGATTTTAAACTTGGAGAAAACTTAACGAGTAAAAATAATTCTCAGAAAAAAAACACTGATTCTGTTATAATTTAATAATTTTAAAAGTTTGGGAAAGTGGCTTTTCAAATTTAATCTTCAAACTTCTGTATCTGTGATGATTGCTTATAAATGAACAGCTGCATCTTCATTGCCACAGGCTTAAATTAAGGTCCCAAAGTCCCATAGGTTTTGAATTCCATAGCACGTTAACAAGAAATATACAAATATAGAAAGGCTCATGTTCTAAAACTGAGCACAATGCATGTAATATTCATGATTACTAAGGCAAACCAAATACAGCATTACACCAAATGCTGCAGTAGAAAATGGTGTAGAAATTAAAAAGGTCTAAATTACTGGGTTCATTGTAATCAACGGTCGTGTGGTATATTTTTTTGCTTATCTTGTATTTGAAAACTTACATTTAATGTCATCTGCATATCTCATAATTTCATTATTCAATCTAAAATAGCAGCTATTGTTTAAGGAGTTTTTTTCCTCTTTCTTGTTCAATTTTTTATTGATCTATTAAATATTTCTTCTTTCCTTTGTCATGCATAAGTACCTCAGTTATTATTTGCTACCTTTTTTCCTATTGTTTCAATAATTTGGCCATATCTAGAACCCATAGTCTGTAATATGTTTTCTTAAGAGTGATACAAAAAGCTGGGAATAATTCAAAGTATTATGACCTCATAATTTTTCCTACTTGAGTATAAGTGTCATGAATACAATTCAGAATGATCTTGGTATCAAAATATAAGTATCATGGCACATAAAAAATTCCACCATGTGTTCTGAGCAGGAAATGCAAATTCAGTAGAAGTAAACCATTTTCTACACTTGACCCAGTATATATATTGCTCAGTACTCAGGAGGAATTAGAGTTGCACGAGTTCATTTAAGGAACTTAGTTTTTCATTTTATAAATATATTTCTAAGGGCACCATTTGTGAATGTAAGGAAGGTTTACCAACTTCGTTGAAAGGCAAAGTTCAGAATGTCCCAATCCTAGTTTGTCAAAAACCCACAAAAGGGCTAAATAGACAAATGGATAATAGTTGAATTTTGATTTTTAATTAATATATGCATATATTATTGCTTCTGAATGATGATTAGGACAATTTTGAACAAGACACTTGATTTGTTTGATCAGTCTCAGTGTTACCTTGCCTGTTGTTTTGTGAAACAATATTGAACCCTTTATAAACATGGTCAGCATTTGACAAAGAGACGATCTTTTCTCAGATAAAAAAATTCTTACGTCCATTTAAAAGATAAACATCTTTGGATTGGAGAATGATGCTATGAAATCCTCTCCTAAAGGAGGGCATTCCTTTATGCCTGTATTTGCTGTCCCCAAACAACTTTGGGAAAAGCTTCTGTCAGAGACTGCATCTTCCTACCTTAGAAAAATGCAAATCTGTAGGGCAATAGTCTTCATTAATTCCAGCTTCATGAAATTACTTGGATTTTTGGATGCTATTTTTCTTGTGATTCTGACCTTACTTTTTCCTATGAGAAAAAGAAAATTTCAAACTGCATTTTGTATCATGCAGGAATAATCAATCCATGGATTAAATGGTTTGAGAGAAGATTAAAAAAATCTAATTAGGCTGGTAAATTCTTTTTCAAATGGGCAAAAACAATTTCCTTGACATAAAAAAATATCTCATGAATGATCAAAGAATAAGGATTCTACTGAATTTGGGTTTTCCCCCATTTCAGGATGTCTTAGTCCCTCATTAAGCTATTGTATGTATTTTACAATACTCCATGGTTTGTTTTTAGTGCTAAAAAAGATTTCAGAATGAATAGGAATTTCATTTCTATTTCGGGCTGGTTTATTAGTTTCAAGGAGAGAAATCTAGAATTAGATTTGGAGAAAACCAGGCAGATTTTAAAGCCTGACATAATTCTGATACGCTTGGTCAATAACAGCATTAGGATAATTCTCCATGCTGGTAAAACAGAGGATATGTTGTTATTACTAAAGCTTTTCTCGGTCTGTGCCTTGTTCTGAGTAGGCACAAATTAAAGTTTCAGAAAAGAATATTGCTGTGTATAGCTGTGAAATACCATCTCAAAAATTACAAGATATCAGTAGATGGTTTTTACTTTGTTTATTTTTGTTTCTGTTTGTGATTAGAAACTACTTACTGCAACTTCTTTATTTCTAGACTAGAATAAATGCTTTGTGCTAGGCTTTTGCCTTGAAGGAGTACACTACTTTTCATTTATAGTTGTTCATATAATTGTTTCACTTGAGAGAGCAATTTCTAATGTCCTATGTATTTGCACCCAGAAACATATGCTAGGCATATTTCAAATACCTGTTTTAAGAAGGGCATCAGGCATGGATATGCTTATATGCAATCATTCTTCTGACTAAAACTTCTTTAATTTCAAAAGTTGAGCTGTGTTTATTTTGGGATATATTTATTTTGTGTATATTTGGGTCAAAATGTATGACTGATTGGTTAGCATTTTTCCTTTGTAATTTGTTTGATTTGTGCCAGTTCTCCTCCTGCCTTTTCCTCAACTTTTGCTGTTTCCAGTCAGTTCTTCTGTTAGACAATTTAGACAGCTCCTTTTGTGTTAAGTAGTGTTGGTTAAGAGTCATTAAGCATCTTCAACTGCCAGTGCTTTGGATATACCAGTTTTAAAATTAATCTTCCCATTCCATTTATTTTCAAATAACACTTTTCATATTGTGAAAATTTAACTAGTTTTCTCTGTTTCCGGACACTTGAAATGCATTCTTGAAAATGCACATTTTTAGCATTTAAATTACATTCCAATACTAAGCCATCAATGCTGCACCTTTTCCACAGATTAACATTTTCTAGGTCTTCTCTCCACAAGACACCTTATTTTTTTTCCCCAAAAGAGATGTGTGAGCATGGCTAGTAATAATGAAGATCTGAAAGACTCCACAAGTAATTAAGATTTGAGGGCAACAAAAAGTAATTATCTTTATAGGTGGCAGGTAATTTTGGGGTAAGGAAAAAAAGAATAGGCAAAGGGTTGTTAGGTCCCTCAGACACATAAATGCTTTATGGAATTTTCACACCCTTGTTCAGCTTAACATACATTACTGCCATTCATTGGCTTGCTAATGAATGTGAAAAATTGTACTTTATTTGAATAAATGATGCCATCTGAGTTTGTCACAATAATATTAAAGAAGCATATCAGAGTGCTCCCACCTACTCTGATGCTGTTATTTCTAGGGATAAGAGATCATAAGTTTTTGTGAGAATAAATGCTCTTTAATGATCCAGCTCTTGCTGGCCAGTGTGATCCTGCTGCAGGAGTCCCATCCCAAAGGCTCTAAATCCTGTAGTTCCAGGTGGTATGGGACGTTTGGAAGAGTGTATTTGTTTCTTCCCTCAGCAGAATTACTGAGCTTCAACTTCTTTCTTGTAATAAGTTCTGTGGCTGCAGGAAAAGGGAAGAGCAGAGGGATGGTGACTGCACCCTCCCTCCTCCCCATCCCCAACACGGGTACCTGCAGTGCTCCTCTGCTGCTGACTTAGAGAGGCTTTCTGAGCATCCCTGGTTTAGTGTTAGGCAAGGGAATAGACTTAAAAATTGTTGAGAGAAGGGCCATTCTTGGTACAGAATTCATACAAGTGGTTGGCACAGACTAGGTACCATTCTTGAAGTTCACATTCCTCATTTTTAAATCTGCTTCTATCCTATAAAAATGAGCTCTCAGGCAAATAGAGAAAGGAGACCATTTCACTTGTATTTGTATCTGTAGAGAGTCTGATTTTTAGAGATGAACTTGTCTTTTGTTGCCTGTTGAGGAGAAGAATCAGTGAGGTTCTTAAATCTGTAACATTTTCCTTGTGTTACTGCACAGCAGGTCCATGGAGGAGTATCTGAGCACCAGTAACTTACTCAGATTAATTAGAAATTCCAGCCCATGAGATGATTCTTGAAAAGCAGCTGTGGAAAAACTCTTATGCCTTGGAGTCCTTTGAGATGCAGATTCCTTCCTTCAAATCCAATAATAAAAATAATAAACACATTGTAATCTTGTACCATTTGTATGCACATTAAATTATTACATTATTCTTTTGAATAGTTGAAAATACTCACAAAATGACTGGCCTTTAAAAAAGGCTCCTGTCTGGCTCAATCAGTACTGGCAGGAGATCTTTTGTTCACTTCATCTGATTCTCATTGGTACTGAACTTCCCAGGGCTATTATATCTACCTTGGCTATTTTGAAAGTAATTTTGTACAAGAATGAAAATAGTTCAGCAAATACCTGTGAAGCAGGAATTTTTGAGTGCTTAGGAAAAAAGAATGTGTAGCTATAAAAATAGAAAAAGAGCAACTGTCATCCAGTGCAAAAAGTTGTGAAAGAGTCCTATTTAAAAACAGTTCTGCCTACATAACATTTTTTACTCCTTTTTATTGTAGACATATGAAATGACAAAATATTTATAAATTTATATAAATCTTCTGGTGGGCAGAAATGAGTGTGACATTGTTTCTGAGGAAAAAATCCCTTTATTAAACTTTAACTTACCTCTTACAACACCAAAATCATTTTACATAATGCTTTATTCCTACATCCAGGAAATGTTTTTAATGCTGCTATATTAATTATTATCACTTTAGTAAGAAGAATAATTCCTATTTATGTTGTATAAATAGGAAAACAGTGTTGTGCTATGTGTGTATGTAGTGAGCCTTTGAGGAGCTCTCCATCTTGTCTAAACTAATACTTAAAGTTTCTTCTCTAATTAAGTGTGAGAACTTCTTATCTTTTTGGGATGATTCCATCTAAAAGTAGATGGGATGCACTGGATGTTCATGGACATCTGTCTTTCTTAACCAGCTATGTTGGTTAAGGGCATAAATTCTAGAAAACTAAATTTATGGGAGATTAATGCCATTCATAGAAAAATCAGCAGGATATGATATAGAAGGGTTACAGTTTGGTGATCAGGAAGGAGCTGGGAAGACAAGGAAAGATAAGTGTGACATAGAAAATGTTTGAGTAGTAATCAGAAACTCTTCTTACCATATGAACTCTGAACTAGAGTCTGCTGCTGTGGAGCTATGGATTTAATTAAAAATACAGCACATAAGATCTATTATGAGCAGAGCATGGATTAGACTAGCACTTAGGGATGAAAAAAGGAGGTAGGTACAAAAAGAATGTGGTTTGTGTTTATTTGGGCCTATTCTGGATGTATACAGTGCTATAATGCTATAATGACTGCTTCACAACAGGAGCTCATCCTGGTTTTGACAGAACACTCTTAATCTGAAAGCAAAAGGTGTGTGTATCCTTGTCTCTCTCCTCATATTTCTGGACTACTCTGCAGAATACTTCTAATGACTACTAGAATTAATTGCTATTACATGTTTCTTTACATTTTATTCCTACCTGGAATTATGCCTCTAATGTTTGCCTTGAATGTTATAGATAAAGGTGATTTCTTGCAGGATCATGACTTAATTTAAAAAGCATTCGTTAGTAATAAGCATACTCTTGAAAAATCATGTTCCCCTGATTGCTGTCAGTGTTTACCTGCAATATATGGGAAAAAATATACATGCAGTCACAAATATTTTAATAGAATTTCTAATCTAAAGTTTGAGTATGGCTCATTTACCTGAAGTTTGGTATTTGCTTCCTCTAAACAAATAAATGTCAATGATTGTATTATGTGATTTGATTTCTTGAGCAGCTCAGCTTATCCAGAAGGATTTTCCAAAGCCTTTCACAGGCTTCTAAACTATGGAACTTGAGAATTATTTCTAAGGAGAAAAGCTCCTTGGTGATTTCAGCTGTTACTACTCTAAATTATAAAATGTATCAGTTCCTACAATTTCTCAGAGTACATATCTTACTGTTTAAATGAGTGGGTTTTCCCCTTTGGTTGGTAATTGTCATGTAGGAGGCATTATGAACAAAGGTTCATATTGCTATAACATAGTATAAAAGCAGCAATTGTGAAGTGAACATTACTTTGCAGGAAAAAATAGTCTCACACTCTTTTGTTAATAAAAAAATTCATTTCAGATATGTTGAAAAAGATATGGTATTTATTTTCTTTCTATTCTTTGGTCCCCTTCTAAAAATAAGGTCAGTTATTTTCTTTTCTCCAGAAGATATGGTCTTCTGGTAATATTGTGTGTGCTTGGTTTTAATGAGTTTGAAAGATTTACTTATCATTAACTTTCACATTTTCACCAAATTTCACTACTGGATTTTTAATAAATGTTTACTTATTTAGATGGTTACTCATAGGGAAAAAATGGTAACTCTGTGCAATATTCCAGGCCCTGATAATCTAAAAAATACATGAATAATCAAATGCTTACATTCCATTATTAGAAAGTATGACAATGGTGAGCCCATTTCCTTTTGAAAAAAATCAGAAGTATATTGAAGTCCATCAAGTATGTTACCACTGTTAAGAAAAATTGAAGCAGATTTCTTTTTGTTAGCAGAGAGTACCATGCAATCTGGGGCTCATCAAAACTCATGTGATTTTTTTTTTTTTTAAGGAGAACATGTAAATAGCAATGATTAATCAATTTATTTTCTATTTTGTTTAAATTCTATGTTTTATGTTCCCATTTTTCCCTATGTAAATGTTATGACGGATTCAGGTGGGTTTTGTTTGATTAAACAGTAGTTCATTTGTTATAGATAATTTTACAAATAATATATTAAGACAAAAATTCCCACCAAAAAAATTATTAAAGTATAGTGCTTCTTTCCATGGTTTGAGGGCTTTTCTGTTTCCAGTGCTTTTGTTGTCCAGAACCATGCTTTCCCAAAGCGTAGGTAAAGTATGTTCGCTTTCATTGCAGCCATTTGGGCATTAATTTGTACACATACTTTCTCTGTGAGTGTTTCTCATCTAAGTAACAGTCCTACATAAAACCATAGAAAGAAAAGAGAAAAAAAAACTGGCCCTTTCCTTTGGTTTTGGAGACATTTACTACCTTTTGCAGTGGAATCTTTATTTTTTATTAATAACTCTTAAACAAGGAGAAGTAGTTGCAATCCTGTCTTACAAATGACAGTATAGTACTAATAATAATTCTTCATCTGTCTTTATGTAACTAAGTTTCTGGGAGATCATCATCAAAGCTGTAGCTGATACACAACAAAACAATTTATATTCAATGGATTGTTTGCTTTGTAAGATGACTTATCATCTTTTCTAAACCTTTAATAATGATGAGGTTTGAGTTTTTTTAATTTCCGTGCTTTCTCTCTCATATGGGAATAATCTGTTTCTTTAGTCATGACTACGTTAAACCTGGATTCATGGAATTCAGTCTTGTGTCCAAATCACAACAGATTGTAAACTTGTTTTCATATAATTCTGAGGAATCATACATTTCATAAGTTTTGCAGAATTTTTAGACTTGATCTATTTCAATATTTGAGTTCTAGTGAAAGCTGTCACCTATTCAATCACAGTGAAACAAATTGGTATGTATGTGGGTATGAATAGGTATGTGCACACATATGTGCATGGCTGTCCAGATGTCATATCTAAAAGATGTGTTATTAAGCTGAGTTGAGCTTCCTGTGAATGCACCCTTATTTGTGTGAGTGTGCTAAGCAAGCAGCTCCAACGTTATTTTGTCTGGATGAAAACAAGAGCATCAATGTCCTAGAATTTCAACCAGCCCTTGTTTCCCCTTTCATTTTGGGAGGTCTGGCGTCATCAGGCTTTGCTTTGAGAGACACCTTTCTGTCAGTGAGGAATATGGGTACAGATTCTGTGTTAAGACCAATTAATTCTCTGTCAAGAAGCAAGGTAAAAAGGAGAGAGATAGGAACTAAAGGACAAAACTGTCCAGTTGAGCTTTCTGTAGCATTTCACTTATCTGTGAAGTGTTACAGAAACACAACACATATCTTATGTGTTGCATTTAAGACTACATTTTGTCATTTATATGACAAAGGGGTTTTTTATGCATTATGTTGAAGACCCTGTAAGATACTTCTAACACATTTGAATTGAAAAAACATTTTTATTTTATGACTTTCATTTTCCTAGGATTTATGCAGATGTGCAGTGGAAGAGTTCAAGAGTTTTATCAGAACTTCATGTTAAGCAAGTTACTGACAATTTTTAGTTTGCTTGGCAATAGTGTCCAAGCACAGTTCTATTTCCCCAGGGGTTTGCAAGATCAGTTTTTGGCTGAATCAGTCTGTGTGGTGTTCTATAGAATCCTACTTTAACAGCCAGCTGATCATGGGTCACAAGAATGCATGTATGGGACATTGGGTTTAGTAGAGTGCTGTACTGGGAGTTGTCAAACAAAAAGTTTAATGTAAATGAGCAGATGAGAGACTGTAGTGCAGCTTTCACTTAGTTGAGGTTTTAGCTTCAGCTTCTCTCACAGGTTCTCACTTTTAGTATCAGAGAAATTGGCATGGTACACTGGAAAAGTACAAGGAGATTTAATTAGTGGATATATTGGGATTACCCTGGGCTGCTATTGCATTGTGCTTTTTAGGTTTTCAAATTCTCTTTAAGATTGACGTAAAAGCCCAATGTAAAGTTTATAGAGTCATATAAATGCCAGAGATTTCTGAAAGGTACCATGCATTCCCCAAAACATTTCAGCTGAGAAATGCTTCTTATTTTCCAAAGATACAGAAGCACATTTAACATTTAGTGAGCATTTCTGTGAACAGATGAACTCCTACACATTGAATCAGTCTTTAAGTAAGCATTTTAAATTTTAATGGCAACCATGTATAGATGTGTGCCAGTTAAGTACAGAAATGCAAACATCAAAAGCATCAGGATCATTTATCCTGTTGCATCTCCTGCCATTTATTCTAATGGTTGCTTTAAAAGCTGTATCAGTTGTCCAATAAATAAATAGCATTCTCTGAGAAAAATCATGGTCTGTTGTTTGGAAGTTCTTGAAAAAATTAGTGTGGCGTCCAAGGATATTTGCCAGAAATAAAATTTTAGATAGTTACCTGAGGTAGGAGGAAAAATGAGTTCTTAAAGTTATTGCAAGCCTGTTTACATTTTAGTCCTAATTTATTAGATATCAAAAGAGTCTTTTGTCTAGTTTCCTGTAAATTGTGTGATGCCTGCTAATGATTTCACTTTTCCCTCTCCTATGGAACTGTAGAGAAAAAAGAAATAGTCTATATAATGCCATGTAAAAAAAAGGACCCAAAAATGCCTCCCTCAAAACTAAACAAAAAAAAAATTAAAAAACCAGATTAAGGTTTCCTTTTTACTCTGATGGTTTTACATTACAATTTTTTTTGGTGAGTGTACAGGCAAAGGTATTTTTGTGTGATTAGTATTCTGCCTCTTATTTGAAAAGAAAAAGTTAAAACCCACACATGCAAATTGAATTTGGATTCTAATATGAGAGGAAAGAAATGACACTGCACTTGCACTTTTTTTCCCCCTTAGGGGAAAAAAAAAACCAAAACAAAAGATTGTAGAAACACCAGCAGCATGTTTTTAGATTTCTTTTTTTTTTCTGATTCATAGCTACATGCAAATTTCTATGAAGGGCTTTGTTATTATTGGACATGCATAAAAACATTTTTTGTGGGTTTATTTAATGTACAGGGGTGATGATCACCTATTCTACATTTAGCTATTATCTTTGTCAAAATTATTCCTCTCTTGTATATGTTTTGTATCTTCATATATAAAAGGCAGTGTCAATACATGACCCTAGCACCTAATTGAGTTGTAAATAATTTTTTAAAAGAGAATCATTTTATGTTGTTTATGCTTACAGAACATAAATAAGGGCAGTGAGATTGGTAGTTAGATTTTCTTTGTCAGCTATTTCAAAAATTAGGTCTGCCTTTTAAATACATATTTTGAAAATCATATAAAAAAATTATACATACGGATGGGTGAGCTTTTGTTCACAGAAATGTGAAAAAAGGATTGGATAAAACTGTTAACTGAAAATTATAAGCAATCTGGCACTTTAATTCATACACTAGAGAGCCTAAAAGTTCTTAAAATGACAGAAATTTCACCAGTGTTAGTGATTTGTAGGTTTATTTTTGCTATACAGGTTGGTCATGTAGCTGTCAGTTTTTCTTTTGCATAATTCTTACAAATCATTTTACTTTAGTATCTGACTGAGAAGCTATTACAGTTTGAAGGAATATGACAACATTGCTTTAAAAAGATTAATACAATTCAAAACTGTATAGGTATACAATTCCTCCACATTTTATAACTTTTAAATTTTTTTGTGCATGTGACTATTAAAGCAAATATACAATTTCAAACTTTAACTCTGCGTGAGATGTGTTGTTGCACAATTTTATTTTTTCATGGAACAGCGATTTCTGCTACTACATTCTAGTTCATACGTACTGAAATGTAGCATGCTTGGTCTGAGGTATTACATACAGCATATTTTTATTATGCAGCACCTTCTGAAATAGCACAGATTGCAAAACACCCTTTAGTCGCTTAGCGTCAAGTGTACCGAAATCGCTGTTTGGCACGGGCTGTTTTCCGTGCAGGTGTTTTGACAGGAGCCGTCCCTGTTGAGCGCTCTCGGGATGAGCTGTGGCTGGCCCGTAACCCGATCTGGGGCTTGTTTGCCTGTGTTGTCTGCAGAGGCAGGGAAGAACACTTGCATTAGCTGCATTGATCAGCCCACCTCGCATCGCATCGTTTAGGAGACAATTAATACTCCCTTGTAAAGACTCCCCGGAGCATTTCCTTGGAGCTGGATTGCTTTACACAGAAACCACAGGCGGTGTTTGCAGAAGGGGAGGGAGCCAAGTAGGAAAAAGCAAAAGGGCATCAAGAAAGCTTTGTCTAGGAACCAAGTTTCATTTGCTGTGGTGACTTTCACTCGTGGCAGTCAAACTCCCTTTTCTGAGAAAGCATTTGGAAAAGAAAATTAGCTGTATTTTGAAGCTGGTTTGTTGAAAAGATGCTGTAAGAGGTCACAAAAATATTTGTAAAAGCTTCCTCTTGAGAAATATGCGTTTGATTGGGAGACTTTTATAACTTGCAGTTAAGAGTGTAAACATTCTAATTCTATGTTAAGGATTAATAATCTGACATATTTGGACATATTGGTTGACAGGTTTTAATTCTAATTTTAATTATTTTTAGATAACATATTTTGATAGACCAAAAAAAAAAGCACGTTTCTTATTCTGTCTTTTTTGCTGTAGTGCTTCTACCAGTGTTGAATTTCAGTATTGCCTGATACTTAACATAAAAATCAGATTTTAAGTATATGTGAATAAGTTATCTTAAGAGCAGGCAAGGCTCTTAGTGTGCTTCTTCTTCTTTAAGTAATAAAATATTTAATATTAGAGATAGAAGTAGGTGAAGAGTATGAACTAATAAAACCTAATTTTTTTCTTGGAAATTCCAAAGGTTACTGTACTGTTCTCTGTTAAAGTCTATGTTGCATTCTTGTAAGGAGCATATCTTAAGATGATAAAAGGTGATAAAATTTTATGTTTTATATAAATATAAAATTGAATGGAAGGGAATACTATGGAGAAGGTTGCTTACCACTCTGGTACATTAATCTATGTGAGTCCATGCAGGTTGCACAGTGGAAATGAGGCCAACCAACATGTGGTGAATTTCAGAAATTGTTGCAAACTTGTTGGTATTTGCCACATCATTCTTATGTAGAGTGAATGAATTTTATGTGGGAAAAGATTAATTTGTGACCTTGTATCAATAGTATTTACTAGGAATATATAAATGAAAAATATTATTTTATTTATTTTTGTGCTAATTCTATGGCTCAGATTTGTTATTTTGCTCCCGTTCTCCATAGTCTTGAAGCAAAATATGTACTGACATTGAATAGAGATATGGCTTATAGATATAGATATATCTGGCTTATCTTTGCAACACAATCAGTACTAAGGTACTACTATATTTTTAGGAATACACCAATATTTTGATAGTTTATTTTATAATTGTCTTCTGTTAATAGAACTGTTCTACTGATATTTGAAAACAACAGTGAGGTGATGAATATAAAAAAAATTGTGTATATTGGAAGTGTAAACAATATGTTTTTGAAAGTATGGATTATGTGAAATTCTAAGGCAGTTTTACTTGAGTGTGTAGGTTGTCTTATGTTGGTATTCCTGTAGAATGAAATTGGAAACTACAATATTCCTTTTTAAGTTCGTTTTGAGGGGTTTGAGGAGTTTTTTCCTAACTCCTGTCAGATCCTGTTTTTCAAGTCAAGACTGATTTTCTGGAACCTATTTAAGTGGTTTGATATGTTGAATACAGAACATGGATTGTTTCAGTGAAGTGTTATACTCTTACCCTTCAGATGGGTACTGGAAGGTTTTATATTTGTTTAGTCATATCAAATCATCTAAAACCAGTCTCCTCACAAAAAAAAAAAATCAAAGAACTATTTTTCAACAGTTCTGCATCCATCTTCAGCCATCTTGGAGATGTTTTTAAATAAGAAATCAATAGATAAGAACTGGTGTTGATTTTCTGTAGCACAAACAGAACAATTTCATTTTGGAAGAAGGTTATGAGTATTCTGACTGATGTTATCCAGGCTGATTTGGAAAGTTAGTTATTGTGGGATCTATACCAATAGCTGTTTACAATGCCTTCACACCATCAGTATGTTATCTTTCAGAAACCTGTCATTTGTTCTTTTAGGGAGGTATTGTTCATTGGTTTTGCAGCATGCCTTTGAGTGCCATGTTTGTGCCCTAACTGAAGCAGTTTGTGGGACCTTGAAGAATCCTCAGCATTCAGATGACTTTTGGTATTTGCAGGTACTACGGAGCGGGTGTGTCTGATCCAGGGAACAGTGGAAGCACTAAATGCAGTTCATGGCTTCATTGCAGAGAAGATTCGAGAAATGCCTCAGAATGTGGCCAAGACAGAGCCTGTCAGCATCCTACAGCCTCAGACCACTGTTAATCCAGACCGCATCAAACAAGTGAGTTTTTGCTTGGGAATAGAGAGTCACAGCAGCTCCTTAGAAGTCTTAAAGCTTTAGTGCTGGAAGGGGTAAACATAACATGTTCTTTAAGAAAATGTTATTTTAGATTTTATTAACTTGCTGGTACTCTTTTTTTCCTTGTACTTACATGTTCCATGTTTCTCAGCAGTTCTTTTAGACAGTATTTTATAAATTCCAACGCCATGCTCTAATGTGTTTTTTTCATAAACTTTTCTTTACTGTACAAGGTGATAATAGACCTCTAGGTCTTCGTTAAAGATTGCTGAATTTTAATCTTAAATGGTGAACCTTCTGTAAATCTTAAAATGTTACTAAAAATCACAGATTAACTGAATGTTCTTTTCATTTATGTATATAAATAAAAGAAAAAAGTTAACTTTTTTAGACCCTAAATAAGATAATTTAAAATCTTGCCTGTAAGAACTTGAAAACCTAAGGATAATTTACTTGGGAAGTTTTTTACAATTTCATTTTATATTATTTTTGGGCGTCTTTTTGCCTATTTTTTACTGGCTTCATTCAAAATCTTTGGGTACTGCAAAAACTATTTGCAAGCTATTATTGCCCTAGTTCTTTATTCTTTGATTTTCAATAAAAAATTTAATTTTCAAAAATTTGCTCTGTAAGGAGAATGGGAAATATGCATCATACAGGATTTGAAGTTATTACTAAATTTTTTTCTTATCTCTCTATCCTGTAGAGGAAAGATTTTAGTGTCTCATGTATCCTATGTGGGAAAAGATTGTTTTGTCCTTCTATGCTAGTAAGGTTCAATTTCCTATAATTTGGCAACTGTGTGCAATTATTTTACTTTGTATACAGTGACTTACACAAAATACTTATATAAAGATGTTTTTGAGCAGGATGAGTTTGCAACAGACTGCTTTGGATGGATGAAACTGTACATAAACAATTTATATGATTTCTAATACTTACAACTCCTTTTTTTTTTTCTGTATGCAATAATTTTGCATACAAATTACTCTAGATAATTGATAATAAAATACTAAAAAGAAAGCCCCCAATTTTATAAGATTAGTTTCTCAATTACTAGACATGAAAATTATTATGCCTGAAAGATAAAGATCTGAAATTGATCTATATTTTGAGTGACTTTTCTGCTGATAAAATATTGGCTTTTATGCCAATATTTCTTAATCCAGTGAGAAATGAGTGTTTTCTATTACAATAAAAAGTGGTTTTCCAATTTTGAAATTAAATGAAGCTAGTTTTTAGGTAAGTCAGTAAGATCCTGAGAAACTAGAGAACAGAGCTCTTTAGTGAAATGCCTAAATAATTACTCTCTTGTGTCTGAAGATGATATATCCTGTTGTCCACACTATTTCTTCAGAAAATGTATTTGCAAAGTTGTTGAAGTTGTTTTTCTTTTATTTTGGGGGCTTGTTTTTTGATTGGTTGGTTGGTTTGGTTGTTTGTTTAGTTTTTGCTGTTTTTTTTTTCTTTTTAAATCTTTTTCCTCTTTTTTGAAAATTTGTTTACTTTGGGGTTTGTTGGTTTGAAATTTTAAGTTCACTTAAATTCTGGAGGGATGGATTAGTGAATGCAGTCACTACTAATGAAGCTAAGACAGACTAAAGTACAATGTATACTAGCTTTGCATCTTAAAATATAAACATAATACTTGTATACATACAGGTGCATAATATAACATCAAATATTTGGGGATATGCATGTGCATATGTTAAGCAATTTTAACTACAATGAATTGCTTAAATTCTCTTTTAATGAAGCAATATCTGTTCATGATAAATTATTGCGCTATAAATATTGACTCAATCTAAAATTGACTCAAACCTAAAATCCATTATTTTTGCCAAGAGATGAAATTGTTAGCTTAGTTCTTAGGTAGAATTTGGAGTGAATTAATCTGTCCTTCAGTGTCAGAGTATACTGTACCTTAATGAAAGATATAATACCTTGAATTAAAAATTTAAGTGAATAATATTTTATAACAGGTTACCGTGATTTAGCACTCCAGCGTTCTTATTTTCTTGAGAGTATAAATATGACAATTCAATTAAAATTATTAGTAAAATTTTAATACTAGTAATTTTGATTTTTTTTAAATAAGCTTTATTCTTTGTAATTTCTTCCTTCATGCAAAATTTTACATGGTTCTTCTAGTCTTGGAATGTTACCCGAGAACACTGGCACACAAAGTATTACATTGCAGATTGAAGAAAATTTAAAGTTGATCTACTTTCATTTAGGAACTCTGAAAATGTTTCAGTCAAAAAGAAGATGTAGTTATCTCCCCATGAATAAAGATTCCAGTAGTTGAAATCTTGCAAAGCCACTCATATCTGTATGAGCATGCAGCCCTCATTTCTCTGTTGTAATTTCTCTGTCTTGGGCTGCTTTATCAACATTCACCCCAGGGAAAGGAGCCAAGAAAGAAAATTTCTGGTTATAGATTCAATGAAGAAAGACAGTAGGTAAGACCTTTACTGGCTACTTGAACTTCAGCACTTTCTGTCTTCTGGAAAGGAAGGGGACACAGAAGGGCTGACTCTGGCCTGGCATCTCTCCTTGCTAATGGAAATCATTATCTGAACCTTCTGCCCCTTTAACTTCAGCTTTTTCAGCTGCAGAAGATTTGAAAGCAAATCTATGTGCTTCCTTCTGAGCCTTCTCCAGCTTGTTTTTTTGTCTCTCCTAATCCTTTGGACTTATCAGTAGATACCAGGGAGTTCTCTCTTCCAAGTAGCTCTGTTAGATATTTAATTGACAAATGTTTGTATCTTCTATATCTACACAACATAGACAATCTCCATGGATGTCAGCCATCTGCTATTTCTGTAAGTATCATTAAACAACAACCAACTGGTTCCTGTGACCTTTTTCTTTCCAGAAACTGCTATGAGCATTTAGCCTCCTTTTTCTCTCTATAAATTAGTGTCGTACAAACTCTTTCAAACCATATCGTAACTCACAGGAACAAAAACACATTTTCATAAGACATCATGAGCCTGAGCTGTTTAGTCTTTGTAATCAGCATCCAAAGCTTTGAATTTCACCTCTAAATTAATAGCAAATCTTATGAACAATGGAAAAGGCTGCTTAAATTGGTTTTATCACCTACTTCATAAATTATTACAACTTTTTTGTAGGCTAGTTGAATTTTTCTTCCAGCTTTCAGTTGTAGTAGGTAGCAGATGTAGCAGCCTGTCCAGGAAGCACATGAAACAGCGATGGCCATTGCTGAACTGTGCATTTTATGGAAGGAAAGAGGACCTATCTTAAAGATATCTGTGTTTTAAGCAAGACTTTGCACTGTTTGGCCTTCTGAGATCCCTTCCTACCTGAATGATTCTTAGATTCTATGAAATGTTTAGGTCTTTTAAAACATAGAAAAGAATTAGAATTTCCTCCTCGTAAATCAAGGAAGAAAACTTTAATGTACAAATAAACTTTCATGTATAGAATTTCCAATTAAAGCTTTCACTGGAACCAGTTTCACTTCAGCTTTTTCAATAGATAATTAATGTTTCATGAGTTAGACTCCTGTTTATTAATCATGGTCCCAGTTATTTTATTCAAAATCTACAAAAGTTATTGGCTGAACTCAGATCTGTAATTTCATGTTCCTCTGTTGAAAACAACTGCTTTTAGAGCAGAAATGTTGATCAACAACAAAAAAGAAAACGTAATGATTTTTAAATAAAAAAATTTTCTTTCAAATGCCTATATAGAACCTGAGTTTAAGAATACACAGCTAAAAATATTGGCTTAAATGGAGGAGAGGGTTGGTGGTTTGGATTATGAGTTCTTCAGACTATAAAGGCCCAGTAGACTTCATAGAATCATGGAATGGTTTTAGTTGGAAGGCAAATTAAAGATCATCTAGATCCAACCCCTTTGCCAGGAATACTAGACCAGGTTGCCTTATCCAACCTGGCTTTGAACAGTTCCAAGTATGGATCATCCGCAGATTATCTGGTCAACCTCTTCTAGTGCCTCACCACCATCACAGTAAGGCTTCCCCCTAATATCTAATCTAGATCTACCTGCTCCAGTTTGAAAACCTCATCCCTTGTCCAGTCACTACTCTACCTGATAAGAAGTCTGTCCCAATCTTTCCTATGGGCCCCCTTTAAGTGATGAAAATCTGCTCTACAGTCTCCAAGAAGTTTTCCTGTCTCTAGAATAAACAATGCCAATTCTCTCAGCCTATCTTCATAGGAGAGGTGCATCTAGTCACAAGTGGACCTATTGTGGATCTTCTCCAGCAGATCCATATGTCTCTCCTATCTTGCGAGTCCCAGAGGTAGATGCAGCACTGCAGGTAGGGTCTCACTAGAGCAGAGGGACAGAATCACTTCTCATCCTCATAGACACACTTCTTCTAGAGGAGCCTAGGGTGCAGTTTGCTCTCTGGCCTGCATGTGCACATTGCTGGATTGTATTCAGTTCTTA
Organism: Molothrus aeneus; assembly: GCF_037042795.1. NCBI lineage: Eukaryota > Metazoa > Chordata > Aves > Passeriformes > Icteridae > Molothrus > Molothrus aeneus. Next base: position 34,254,975 of record NC_089651.1, on the reverse strand, counting down.
ATCCACCAACATGCTCAGATTCTTCCTATCTGAAGAAACTTCCATTGGTTGCTTAAAAAGCCTATCCCTTTCTGAGAACCCTTTCTTTTCTTTATCATCTGTTGAAGAAAAAAGTCTGTCACCTAGTAAATCCTACTAAACTGTGGAATGAGAAAATTAAAGTTTTCTTTTAAACAAAAAATAAGTAGCTTCATAGATCACAGTGTCTTTTCATCTAGTTAAAAACTTCTCATGAACATTTTTCACTTATCAACAGAGGTGAAAAATCACACCAGTTATCATTCTGTAATGTATAGTAAGATATGCAGAGGTCTTCACAAGTTGCAAGAACTAAAAAAAGCTATTTAGTTCTGTATGTTGAATCCAATGGCAAAAGTTTAGTATTCCATAAAAATATGTATACTTTATCCTGTCCCTCATCTGCTCAATTCTGCTGGCAGATCGCTAGTTTTATTTTGTGTTTTATTTCAGCATGTTGGATACAATCTCAATATTTATGCAAAACTTCGTCTATGAATGCAGTCAAGTTTGTAGCTATTTATTAAGTCTTCTGTGCTTCAAAAGTGGAATGAGAATAGAATATTTTGTTGAGGGATGAACAGCAGCATTCAACTTCACATAAATTTTCAGTAGTGTTTTGGTTCTTCAGAAAATTTTTAAGTTCTCTCATACCTTCTGGTGGCTTTGCAGTTTTGGTGTATCTTTCTGTATCCCAAAGTATCCCAGAATGAAGAGGTGACCTTCTCTTCAAGATTGCTTTTTAAACCTGTATGTTATAGGATCTCTCATGTAACAGCACCAGATCTTGTAGTAGTTCTATGTTACTGTGATAAGTTTTGATGAATGAGGACGTCCTCATTATTTTTTGTGCCTTTTACTGTAATAGTAATTCTAAATTATTCCTTTCATCCAGAGTTGCTCTGGTGATCCAGATGGAGCCTGGTGGTTTTCTTCAATCTTCTTATCCCTTCTTGTCTTTGACAAAACATGAGATAATCTTTCTTCATGATCATACTTAACCATACTTATTTCCTTTCTCAAAGTCAGGTTCCCAAGAGTTCATAAATACAGATGAGTTACCTCTTAGTCTTTTTGAATTTCCCTATGCCCTGTATCTTCTTCCACTCAAAAGCAAAACCAAATGCAGACACTGAAATATAATCAAAATTTATTTTATTCGTTCTTTACAGAAATGAAAAGGTAGGAAAAAAAAAGTCACTGAAGTCATCAAAGTGGCCTTTTTACAGTCTGAATTGTAAGCAAATTACTAATCCTTGATTATTTCTTTATCCAAATTATATTTTTTGAAATGTGTTATATATTTATATAGTAATCTCCAAGATAAGAATCTTTTGGCAGAGTTACAGATTAAAAGAGATCACAGCAGATGTGAAGAAGACTCTGTTTAGCAAAGCAGCAGTCTTTTATCTCTGATAGTGTTGAAAGTCTAGTAAGTCAGTAGGTTGTGCAGTGGGGCCTCACAGTTCTCTCTGTTTCTCATTTCAACTGCAGAAGGTCTTAAACTTTTCCTAAAGTGCATCAAAATATTGACTTAAGCAAATTAGTTTTATCACAGTAATTTCGGTGATTAAAAACACCAATATTAATATATGCAGGACTGAAACTCAGTGTTAGGTTAGTCTTAATAGTTATTTATTGCAGGTAATGTTGTTACCAAGATCTCCTTTATTTGGCAAGCTTTGTAGTGAGAAACTAGAAAATGGGAAACTGTAAATACAGTCACCTTCACATTGAAATTATGTTCTTTCTATGCTTTCATGTCTGTAACCCTGTTTCAATTAATATTTTCTGCCTTCTCTTTCTAGTCCTAAATATATAAATATACTAGTAAGTACTGAGTTAATTGTCTCAGTACAGTTTTAATATTTATTACCCATGGTGTAAGTATTGAAATTTCTGTAGTGTAAAAATGTATATAAGGGTGTCATAGTAATCAAAAGAGGACTCAGAGACCTTTTGAAACACCATTGCAGATGGACTGTATGTAATCTATATTGCCATGGTGCGGCTATATCTTAACTATATTAATCAAAAAATATCAAGAATGGAAGTGTGATGATTTGACCATATTTCTGCACACCCTTTAGTGTATTGTGCTCCCTGAGAGAAGTCTCTCACAGTATAGTCAGTGCTTGGGCACAAAGTAGTAGTATTTTCTTGGACTTTCTGAAGATGCTACACCTCAAATATGATTAAAACAGAATTTTATTTCTAAAATTAGGCTCCTTTTTAAATATTTAAAATCTGTTTTCTCAAATGCATGTTCTAGAAGGGTAAAGTCAGTACAAAAATACCGTAACCTGTAACTCATTATTGTATCAGTAAGTACTAGGAAAGGTAATAGTGTTAAAGAAAACAGAGAACTTTAATTTCATCATGGCTTAGATTATACTATTCAAGAAACATCTTAAAAAACACTCTGCAAGTTTTAGAAGTGGTGTGTAGTATAAATTCTAACTTTTTTTTCTATAACATCAGTAGTCAACCTGCAATTTCAGGAAATCCTCAATTGCCATATGGAAGTAGCAGATTCAAAAATTGAAATTTGTAATGTAAATTCATCTTACAATTTCTAACCTGTTTATACATCTCGTTGTCAGAAACCTAACTACTAAATTTGAGTGCTTGCCTAATGCAAAAGATTTGCCAATTTTAAAGCATTCTATGCTGCGTAATAAGTCAGAATATTGGGCTCTGTCCAACTTTCTAATTTAAGGAGCAATTTTGCTGAAAAGTTTCTGCAAAGCAATTGAGACTGTATTATGCTTAACAGCCAGTGAAAATTCAATACAAACTCCAAATGTCTGTTTCTGGTGGGGGCTTTTTAATGTTTGAAAATGATTAAAATATATGAGAAAAATAAATAGGTGTATCTTCAGAATTATATGGAAGCTTGAAAAGAGACTAATTCTTAAAAAACACTGTCAATTATTTTTTTTATATATATGTGTGTGTATGTGTGTGTATATACATATATATATATAAAACTAAAAGTAGTTATGTCAGTAAACAGTGTAAGAGAGATCAAGCCTCAAATACAAACAACCTGATATACCAAGGAAAAAAGCACCAAAAAACCAAAAAATAATTATTTTCAATATTTAGCCTTTTTTTTAATAAAAGGTACTTCTCATGGTTGATTCTTGTTCGTTAATACAGTCTTTGCTTTTAAATTTATTAATCTATTTTTTTCCATTGTATTTTAAGCAGGCTTTTGCTCAAATAAATAATGAAATGCTTCTACATAGTAGATGTTATAGTTCAACAGCCACCTGGAATGATTATCATCACTCCTTTTTTCATCACGGCTATATATTTCTGTGCTTTAGGAAGATTGTTATAAATTGAAAATTGAGATGTTTCCAGTTTCTTAAATCATCTGTGGTATCAGTGATTGTCATTATCCAGTGTTGAAGTGTTCTACATATTTCCCTATTAATCCTCTAGTTAAGTTTAATAACAACTGTGAAGAACACACTATTTTTCCTTTTAATAAGCAACCTAGCATACCAAAACAACATACAGTACCATATGTGCTGGTTAGCAGTGGTGTTGACAACACAAATTATCAGTTTTCTGAAATATTTTAGTCAAAATAGATTAGAATTTTTTTTTCTTTTGGGGATTTCATGATGGAAGTTTAATACTTAGCTATAATAAAGAAAACCTATTGGGGCAATAAACAATTCTCCATTCTTTTTGGTTGGGATTTTTGTTTTGTTTTGGGTATTTTTTTTTGTATTTTTTTCCTGTTTTGCCTTAAATGATAAAAATCAGTTCATTGCAATTTCAGACTTTGGTAAGAGAAATACTGTATCATCTCACTAAAATCAGAAGTATAATTCTATACCTGAACAAGTTTAGCTGTGTACCACTGTGGAATCAGACACATCTTTTGCTAAATAATTCTAGCCCCTCACAAATGGGCCCCTCATGATTGTCCCATGTTTGGTACATAAAGACATGGGCGAATCCTTTATAATTGTTTTGATTTTTACAGTGTGGGGTGCCTGCTGAGCAATAGCAGTTTGCCAACTGCATAATTTTTTAAGGTCCTATGCATTATAGTATTTTCTACATCACTATCGTGAAAGAGTCCCAGTTGATGCTTAAACTGTTTTTATTTGTTTTTATTGCTTTACAATGAGTAACAAGTTGGAAGCACAAAATAGAGATCTGTTTCTTAAGGTTTTATTTTTCCTGTTTTGACTGCCTGTTTATGTACAAACTATGAAAAATGGATCTTCATACTGTTTAACATACATCTAAAATATTTGTGTGTGCATATGTACAAGCCCATATTTTGCTAATACACAACTTTATGCATTCACAGTGTCCCAGCTTTCTCATATGCATTAAGAGTTTTAGTGCAAAAGTATGTATACCTATTTTATGAGGGACTGTCAATGATTGTAAGTAACAGAAATGCTGAAAGTGTGAAATTTTGCTTTATTTATTTCTAAATAGTTTTGGTTAGTAACTATATGAGCATATTATAAATTCCATTGTATAGCAATTTAACACTTATTTCTTGACATAAAAATAGTGTAATTTTTGATATATTATAATATTTATATATTGCAAAGATGTCACAAACATGCTTTGAATAAGTATTGTATGTTATGTTTTGAAAATTGGAGTTTTACTTTTTTACTACATTTATAAAAAGAATAGAAGAGTTTTTCTGTCACGATCTAATACTTTTAAGAGAAATGTGTATATAAAATTTTTAAACAGAGCAGTGCTTTTTTAATATGTTCAAGAATTAATGTTAAGCATATGTATATTATTTAGAAAAGATGATCAATAAATATGACTCTTAATTCTTTTTTGTGTTTATTTTGAACACAGAACTATAATAAGCTGTTGACCTTTGCTCAACTAAATGAACGTTTTTAACACTAATCATAAATATTTTGTAGTTACTTGTTATGAAGGTATTAGTTGCATGTTCATCCATCATGAGATTGATGCTTACATTTTTTCACCTGCTTCTAGATTTAAAAAGATCAATGAATATTTTAGCTGTTAGAATATAGCCAGAAACGCGGTAGCTTCAGCGTAACTATTGTAAGGTATGGAATACAGTTTGCTGGCTACAAGTCCTTTCTGTACAATGGTGCTTTATAAAGTGCCAGAGCAAATGTCTCTTAATTTCTTTCAGACATTGGCCCTGTTTGTTCATAGAGTGATAACTGTTCCTAGTGTGCTCATTGAACTTGCTGGAATTTTTGTTTACTTATAGTCTTCATTTTCCCCAAGAGGAGGAGAGAGGAAAGAATATATTCCTCATGTGGTCAGCATATTTTTGAGTATTTATGTGAGTTCACCATCTTGATTTCAAGTCACGAATTTGTTTTTACATGCATAAGCATGCATATTTACATGCATTATTTATCCAATTGACTTTAAATTCCATTAAGTTCCAATGAGTAGGAGAAAGATTTGTCTTAGGCATTTTTTATTTCTTTTAATTTTCTAGTTATGTTATTTTGTTGGTTTATTTATTTTTTTAACTGTTCAGTCTAAGGCTTGTAAAGGTTGATTTGCTCCTGAACTGCTTTGTTCCCAGACATTGCCATCTTCCCCAACTACCACCAAGTCCTCTCCATCTGATCCCATGACCACCTCCAGAGCCAATCAGGTACAGTATCATCCTACCATCTACACCATACTTTTCACGGGTGACAGCTTGCAAACTGGAGAAAAAGATATGGTGGGTTAAGGATTTATTCGTTCATTCACATATATACACCCATAACCATAGATATCTAACTCTTGTTAGAAATTGGTAAAGTAAATGGAAAATATTTTGCTTCTTTTAATTTATTTTGGTGGGCTTTGTTAAAATCTCTGATGAAAGCAAAGTATCTTTTAAAATAGTTGGGTTGCTTTTTTTTTTTCCATTTGATAAATTGCAAGGATACAAAACTGGTGTGTTTGTAGACAGAGCAACTCTTGGTTTATATATGTTTGTGTATATATGCACACACGTATTTACTTCCTTGAACAGATTTAAATTATGATAGAATTACCCCTAAACCCATGCTTAAATAGCTGGAATTCAACCCAGCAATGGCAAACAGACTTCTTTATTGCAGAATTTTGAAATGTGTCTGTGGACAGTAACATAGGGGCATTATTTAAGTAAAAAAAGTATGAAAATTGATTGATGAAGAAAGAAGTAAAATTAAATCTCTCTGAAAACTTTCTAAACGCATCTAAGTAAGTTTAATTCATATCGTATTTTTAAATGCATAAACTGTCCTTTTAGCAGCATGTCAATTCTACTAATTTATTTTTATTTTAACTGGAAAAGTCCATGTCCAGTTGATTGTGTTGACAAATTATCATATTATCTTCATCTTCCCTATAAAAGTTGTAGAAAATTGCTACGTACCATGCTTTTTAGAACTTATTCATGCTTAAAAATACCTTCTTTATTTTGATGTACTGCTTAACTTAATGTACTTTGTGTTTGAATAATGTAAGTATTTAGTATATGCTAAGATTTCCCACAGTTTGTTTCAGTTAGCTGAATGTTGCTATCACATCTTGCATAAATAACATCAAATATGAGAAAAGTTTACTTCACAAGCTAATTTCCCCTGAAAGTTAACACTGTTATTAATTACTAATTCTCTGATATTTTTTGAACTGCTTAGAACTTGTTGGTGTATGAACAAACAATTTCACGTGAACAGAAGTGTATTAAAGCATTATACCTTTGATCAACCCATGACATTTATTGGGGGGGGTGTCAAATACAGAAACTAATGGAATTTAGGAAGACATTGTATAGATAGAGGAACTACTAAGAAAAATATAGGTTGCGATATCCTTGACTTCAACTTGAAAGCCTTCTTCATCAGCCTGCTTCCATTCCAGCAACAGTTACTTGCCTTCATCATCATTAAATGACAAAGATGAAATCTTTGCCAACACCTAGGGATGTTTTATTATAAGCTTTGTTCAGCTTTTATTCTCTCTCTCTTAATTTTAGTATTTTGTTTATTCTAATTAGAAGGTTTTGAAAATGAGTGCAGGGATTGTTTTTTAATGGGTTCTTACTATCTTTCTTTTCTTTCACACTTTTTTTTTATTATATGTATATCCTGATGATCGTTATTTAGAGAAAAAGGAAGAAGTGCTTTTATTTACAGGATAAATTTTAGCATGTTAATTAGCATAAGAGAAGCACCTACTTTGCATCTGTTCTATGAATTTTATATTATTAGAATTATAGTGTAGTGTATAAACTTTAAATGACCTTTCAATAGCTAAAAATACTTATGCTTATAGAAAGTTGTTCTATGAGAATATTGTCAAGTAATATAGCTAAATTCACAAGCCAAATGACATGTATGCTTTGTGTCCTGTCTGTATTCCAAATTACATCTTTTAATGCACTTTATTCATAACCTGTGTTCAATTCAGTTTTCATACGAGTAATCAAGACCTTTTTTGAACAGCATCAGAACTGTATATATGAAGAAGAGTAATGAGTTCCTTAATTGACTTTTGGAACTGCTTTTATTATTAACTATTGAAACTTGTACAGGTTTATGATTATTTTATCCCTTCTCGTATTTTCTAGTGATTTCTAGCCATTCCAGCAGGAAGCACAAAGCACATGATAAGGCAATTAAGGCTTTTCTGTTCATTCTGGTGATAAGTGACATCACTGGCAATTGTTCCCAGGCTGTAGTGGTGATTAGCATTCAGCACCAGGGTATCCACAAGTATCTGCACTGCGGCTGTCACATGGAAATAGGTTCCAACACAATCACCTCAAACCTGTCTGCAGCCACATGAACGCCCAACAGGAGAGTATGAGAGAACAATAGTAAATGTTTGTTTTGATATATGGCTGTGTAAGATGGCTCTCAGTAGAAAAATAACCATTCAGGTATGAATTTTCTCACAAGATGGTATTTTATGATAACACGAGAGAGCTTAGTTAACTGAATGGATGTCAGGAAAGTCAGTGTTAAGATGTAAAATGAATTCACAGCACACTCTGTTGTGTGCATAAGGTGGCATATTAGGCTTACGATCATTCCATTTTATGTAATGTTTTACTCATGAGAAGATGATATTTTATGTTAAAGATTAGAAAGGTGATTAAGCAAACTTGAAACAATACTTCATGCTGGGTTGCTGTTGAAGTGAGATTTTTTTAAGCTGGGTTGGAGGACTCCCCCATAAATCATTGCAATTAGAGAATTGTCGAGTCTGTGCTTTGATGAGAACAGCTGATGTGAGCCTTGTGCTGTACAAGCATGTCAGTTGTGTTCCCCTGACAGAGTTTGAACAATTTCTAGACACGCTTTTTAATACAAGAAGAAAATAGCACTGCCAACAGAGGTCAGAGGAAGCTAGGCAGGAAATCTGGCTTGTATTAGATCTTCCTTTTAATGACTCACTTTGCCTCCATTCAGATGAGGTCATAACTCCTTTGTATGGCAGTTTCAGCTTTTGATGAATTGTTTTTGGAAAAATCCAGTGTTCATGAACTACTTGTTTTATAATTCTCAAGGAGAGCATAGTGTATGAAAATGCCTTATCTAGTGGAAGAAAAGTTTCTTTAGAACTGTCATGTTTTGCATTTTACTGAGTTGCCTTGAGTGCAACAGAAACCTCTTCACTGGCAGTGTGTTTCTCTTTGGTTCTTTGTTCCAGGAAGTTATACATCTGCCAATATTATTCTTGTAAATGTCTTATTTTTTCAGTGGAACTTCCTTGGACCTTGTTTCACATTAAAAATACATATTCTGCAAAGTTCTCAAGGAAGAAGGAACCAAAGAGGCAATAGAATTAGAGGCAGTAGAATGTCCAATATTTTTTTTCCCCCTCCTGTCTGCCTATTTGCTGAAACTAACTCAATCTTTCTATACTTTTAGACTAAAAGCTTCTGTGTTACACCCTCATGAGCTTGGTCAGCTCTGTTTATAGCCAAACACTGATAGACATATAGCTACCATGGTGAAACTGTTCTGCTGATGTCCCTGGAGCTGGCAGAATATAGCTTTACTTTTATTTACCAGGAGGAGGAAATCAGTTTCACTTCTCCAAAGTACACTTCAAGAGGTAATTTCATCTCTAAAGTGATAAATAATGCACTAAACATCATATAGAACATGCTTGCTTTTCCTCTGTAGAACCCAGTAAAGGTACAAGTTTTAATTATTTTAAAAATTGACTTTAGATAGACTAGTATTTCTGTAATTAAACTGTTTACATATTTTTATTCATTCACAAGATTATTTTTTTCTTTTTATCTGCCTGTGTAACTGATGTTACTCTAATTTTAGAGGGAGAAACACACAAATCTAAGTTTTTATTTCTCCTTTGCCTATTTGATGTATATCTGTAAAGGACACTTGCATGTCTCCTTCTCCAGTCCTCCCTTTCTCCATGAAATTGGTACCACTGCTGACCTTTGCTACTGGCTTAAGAGAATAAAAGGGCCAAAACACACATTCATACTTAATAGTCAGTCAGGAGAGTAATGGGTAGGAGTCCTTTATCCTTGCCTTACAATTTAGATAGGCTTAAGCTTAGCAATAAAATAGGATTTATCATAGCAAACTTTGAGTCATTAACTTACTATATGAACCTTTTATTTTTACTTTTTTAAAACGCTATTTTTTCCCATGGCATTTGTATTTTTTACAATTATACCTTCAATTTGGCTGCTTTGTTATTGCACCTGAAAATCTTATCATTTAGTACAATGTAATATAAATTTTTTGGAGTGCAGATAGGTGTAGATTTTGTTCATTCAGTCCGCAGGTTTGCTTTTTTTGTTTCAGCATTTCTTTCTCATCTTGTTCCTGCAATATCTGTAATAAATAATACTTTTTAACATTTTCACATGATGGGACTGAGCCAGGGTTCTTGGAACTGCCTGTACTCAGCAGGTAGAGCACAAGCATATGGCTATTAAAATCTTGGTATTTGGAATTTATGCTTTTGGCTTACATTGCCTCTTTATTTTATGCAAAGTCTATAGCTTGCAATGTGATATAATAGTACATATATAACTAGGGACTGGGAGATGAATTGATATTGTAATGATTGATGCACCCCATCTCCCTCTCTGACTTTAGAGAACCACCCTAACCCTGTTTGCAAAATTGCTTGCAGAAGTTTCATCTTTTTATTCCGCACAGAAAGGTAGAATCTGAAAATAAAGGCAGTCTGTAAAGCATGCTGACAGCTTTTAAAGGGTTGATGAACTCATATTTGACATATAACTTCTTGTGGGAGGTGGAGGGAGATATAGGAAAGAAACCTTTGTTTTAGCCTTCTGTTATTATTAAGACAGGGATTTTTAAAATATGTACAATTACCAGCTTCAAATGATATTTTTTTATCCGTACTTTAATCTTAATGCACAAATACTGAGTTTTAATGATGATCCCAGGACACTCCGTAGCCATCCTAGGTCAGTGAGATATTATCTCAGTTTACCTTTGAACTTTGATATGAGGCTTATTTAAGATATAGTGTCTTGGATATTTTAACCGTAATATTAATCTATTTTTGTTTCCCTGATTTTAATGTCAATTTTTAGGGTAGTGTTGAGAAAATATGTTTTCTTTTGAGGTCTTCCACATATTGATTAATGCTGGATGGATCACTTGATCTTTCCAAATCTCAGTACTGTGTATTAAAGATCAAAGTCAATATAAAATTATTTACAATTCTTAAAAAAGTTACTATAGAATTAAAAATGTGATATAACTTTCATTGGATTACTAAGAATATTTGCTATGGTAATTCTCTGAGATAACAATTTGACCTCTTGCCAGCCAATCTGATTCATTACTGATAAATACGACCATTTCTTTTACATCCAGATGATGCTGTCAGTGGTCTACAATACAAACCTAATATTCTGTTTGAAAGAGACTTTATCTAATAGACAGTGTTTTATATGGACCATAACTAAAGTATTTAGTGAACCAGCTTGTTTTAGTTTAATAAGACAGAGTTCCTTTTTTGATTACAAGGTGCCTATGGCACACTGTGGATAGCACATAATAAATAATGTTTGAGGCCATATATCTTGAAAAGGCTAGGAAGAATTACTCTCCTGTTCATGTGAGAGGATTCCAGTAGAGGTTCTACTGGTTTAGATGTAACTTTTCCTGCTTCTATACAGCTGGAATCCTTCATTTCATGTCTAAACTCTAAGCAGAAGTAACCTACCCTCCATGGACTAACTGTAGACTTTCTTCTCGTCCTCGTGTTAATACATTACTTGTAATATATTTATTTTGTCCTTTAACCATTTCTCTAGTATTTTGCAGTATCTGAGCTCAGTACTTGTTTGCATTGTTTTCTTAGAATATATATTTAAATTATATAAAATGTTTAAACAATTTAAAAAATCTTATATGCAAAACAGTTTGGGGATTTTACTGTTCTTATTGTCTGTTTCAATTTTTCCCCTTGGGACAAGTATGTAGGTAATAATTTGGGTTCATATTCCATACTCATTTCCTTTTTTCTTTCCCACTGCACAATAGTTATAGGGGGTCACTGTTTACTGTTCCTGTCTTAAATGTAGGAGAAATGTCAGGAACTTTCCTGAGAAATGGGGAAGGTTGTAGATTCTCACTGCTAAGTCTCTGAAAACTACTGGCATGTCATTCATAGGATGTCATAAATGACCTGCTAGTTTCAGTCCTGTAAGTAAAAATGTGATTCCTTGTTTGTGTATCTTGTTTGAATTTTATGCTTGATAATAATTAGAATCACTTCGTTTCCTACTTCATCCCCCCTTTGAAAAGATATATGTTCTCAGTGTAATGAACAGAATTACTATTACCTTCTCTTAAAATGGATAAATGTCTTAAATCAATACCTACTCATGCTTTAAACTCTACCTGGTTGTTAGATTTTTTGGTTGTTTTTCCCCAGTAGACAAAAATCCAAAGGTAAAAATACAAGACAAAACCCCCACAAAGCTTATTAAAAAAAGAGAGAAAGTCTTTGTTTATGAAGACTTAGATGATTTAGAAAACATGAAAATCTCAGTGTGACTTTATGAAGCCTGCTTTTGATTCAAATAATCTATTTTTAAATCCTTATTGCTTCACTTAAGATGCTGAGATCATTACTGTTTAAAGTACACTTATGACGTTCATGGGATTTGTTCACTTTAAAATATTTTGTAGTGAACATGTAAAATGATAATGCTTCTTTGGATTGAATGCATATTGTTTAGACTGCTAGGGTTATCATCATCTTGTCTTGTTAAAGTTGTTTAAGAATTCAAAAAGTCCCTCACTTAATTTAATATGTTCTTTCATTTATGAATATTTGTAGATATGATATATAGGTTTTGGCATTTTTCCATGTCCCCATACTAAGAGAAGGTCCTATCTGCTTAGGAAAAAGGATCATAAAACATAGAAAATTTGGAGAGTACACATTTTTCTCTTTGTCAAAATATGATAAAGGTTTTCAAATGTCCTTTGCCAAAGGGTGTTTAATTTCTTCATGTTCTGTGTTCCTTTTGAAGTATAATTCTTTTATCAATACTAAATTAAAATTAATAGCGTGTTATAAAATTCTAAATAATATCCATGTTCACGTTCCATCCCAAATAAGCTAGAGTGAAATTTGGCAACATATTACTCTGTGATCTAACGAAGGTTAGCTGAGACTTTGAGTTCTTAATACTCAGGTTTAGTATGGTAGATGTACTGTTTCATTTAAAACTGCTGTTGGCTGAAAAATCCAGCCATATTCTCAGGTGCACAGGCAAAGAGTCACTGAGTGCCTTCTTCTCTGTTTGAACAACCCAGAGAAAACAGGAGAGCAGAGCAATTTCCAGAATGCAAATCTGGATGACTGTATTGTTGTTTCTCTGCTGCATAATCAGTCAGATAAAGGTTTGACTCCAAGTTTTCAATTATTTGGAATTTAATTTAGTGGCTTTTAAGGAGTTCAGATTTATATGATTAAGGGAGAATGTGGGAAGAAACACTGAGGCTGTAGACCTTACTGTTACACTAGGACAGATCCTTTGCAGCAGACTGTCATGTAGAAAACACAATACCATGTTTTTCTGTCAGGTGTTAGTTGAGTGAGGCATGATTAGGCCTGGCCCTAGAAGATCCTCCTTGTTAGTTAATTGGGTTTTTTCTGCTATCTGAAATATTTTCATTTTCACAAGCTGTTTGTAGGTATAGTGTAGCACTACACTTTGCTAGGCGAGGCAGACTGCTAGGTGCATTGTCTGTCCTCTGCATGCTTTGAGAACTCATCAGATGGTGAGAAGTCATAGACAGATGTGAGACAAACCCACCGATCATGGTAGGTCTCTGCCTGATTTGAGTGAAAAAGGAGTGTTCTTTGTATACAAATCATGGAAGCAAGTTGATGAATTGCACTATAGAGAATAAGATGTAGAATGTTTTTCCTTTTCCAGAGGTTGGCTGCAGCTGTTGGGACCTTTGCCTGACACATTGCACCCTAGATTTCAGATAGTCTGTATCAAAACAATATGTAACTGGATCTTATTCAGTAGTATTATCCCCTAGTTTTGGGCTTGTAGATATTTTCATATTTATTGATTTTGGGTTTGGTTTTAGATGTTTGGATTGGGTTGGTTAGTTGGTTAATTGTTTGGGTTTTTTTCCTGAAAGCAAGTTGGACCTCCTGCAAGTAATAGCAGATATTAAGAGGCATGGTTTGCAAATAGTGGATCAATTGGACTATTGTCCCTCTTAAGTCTAAGGGTTCATTGGTCTATGACCTACCAGTGATTTACATTTGAATCTTTGCAGCCTTGAATAGTATTAGTCTGGGGTACAGAGGGTCTGCTGTGCTACCTGTTTCATCTTCTGTTTTCCCCTGCTTCTCAAATGGCACCTTAGTGAATGCAGCCTTAGAGATCAGAGTATTGCTGGACTATTTCCCCCCACCCCTTACATTATCAAACAATAATACACTTCTACATGATAAATTACTCATTCAAGTAAACTTACTACCTGTGATTTGGATGGGCTTAGAAAAATATGGTTGGGATTTTTTATTTGTTTAAAGCTTCTGGAAGCCTGCAAATGCAGTGCAGTGTAAATTCTTCTTTCATATTTTTAGGTAGCATAGTACATGAGGTCAGTGCTTCTCAGCTTTTTATGATTATCGTTATTGTCCACTTAACAAACTTAAAAATGCAATGAGAATTGATTGACTTTATTCTCTTAGTAGTAGTTGTAGTAATCGTGATAATAAATTAACAGCTGCCCCCTACCCATGAGATACTGAAATGCAGTCTCCATGTGGGCTCTTTTAAAGTGTTGCAGTTAGGGAATTAAACTGGTTTATGAAATAGATTAGACTATGATTAATGGCATTCTGTAGTAAAAAGTACTGAAACAAAATACAATACCTTAAAATCCGCAGACCTGTGCACATGTATAATTAACTGATGCAGAAAAAAGAGAAATCAAGTAAAAAGATAATAATTTCCTTGCAGAAAATTTGTTCATAAGAATAAATTTAAAATGTTTAATAAAACTGTAAATATAGTCTAGAACCAGTATTATCACATTGTTTTACAAACAAAAGGAAATAACAGTTGTTTGTTGAAGACATTTCACAGGTTTTATTTCACTTGTATGCCAGCAATTGAGGCTGTTTTATAGAAATTTCTGCTTTAATTATGTCATAAGTAATTAGATAATAAATGATACACATTACATTACCAGAAAAGACTGATTGGCTGTACAAAATGTGTTTGTGTACTCTGATGGTTGTCTTTACTGCATCCAATTTCAAAGTTAACTGTAAGTTACACCTGCCTGGCATTAATAGGAACTCAGATGAATCAGGGTAAGAAAAGGAGACTGCAGCTTTGTTAGGATGGAATTTCTGTTTTGAAAACTGAATTTAAGTGATATTAGAATAATTAATAATGCATTTATGCATTTATTATACATATGCAAAGGATCACATTGAGTATTTGTTAAATAGAAAAAAGGGACAAATGTATTGTAAAATCAAAAAGGATTAGTAAATCTATTGATTTTCTCTCTTCCATCTCATTTTTTTATTTTTTCTTTTCACATTTTTCAGTATCTTTTCTCTGAAAATAAATTGTCAGCTGTTCAAGCAGAAGAATGTGTATATATTGAGCACGGTAGTTGAGATCAGGGCAAGACTTAGATGCAAATTATTTTTCATTGTATCTTTAACAAGAGATATTTAAATCAAATTTACTTAGATGCTGCCTTCAAATTTACTCTGTGTAAAGTATTTTTCCATGTTAATGCACACATACTATTACACATTTATAATATATTTATAAAAGCATGTAATGTAAATGTGTAAATACAGCCATATTTGTGCTCCACAGCCTTAGTTTGCATGAGGAGTAATTTTTTTCCCACATGAACATTTCTGTGAGGTTACTGTCTATGCAAAATTATGAATAGGTGCCAGTTATCTATATTCAAGTATTGCCTATGACTAGTGCTTGTCTATAGATAGTTTGCCTTAATGAAATTTTTCTCCCATTGTATGAGAAATATAACCCAGAGCACAGATGTAGGGAAACAATATGGTTTGCAAATACATGGTTTAACAAGAAATGCATGCAGTTTTCCTGCTGAGCTGTGTATTTATGATCAAAATCCAGGATCTTCCCATTTAATAAGGACTATGCAATTGTATCTTCACCTGTCTCTTGTAATTATAGAGAATTTTTAAAAGCTAAGTTGACTTTGATAAGTGACCTAAGTTAGTTTGGTAACTGACCTAAGTTATCTTCGTTAAATAAATATAACTACAAGTTTACAAGAGTTAACCAAGAAGTAGATAGACTTATAAACTAAAGATATGAATCAGCTGGGGTGAATGTTAACTTCTAAGCCGGCCAACCACAGCTTAGTTGCAGTTAATGGTATATTTCCTGAGACCTACAGCTTGGTTTTATCTTATTCTGTTCTCTGATCCTTCTTAGAGACATATTGTCAGGCTCTGAGAGGAAGGTTTTGAATTGAATTGTCAGAAGACTCTATTAGCATTAGGGAGCTATGGAGTCCTGTAGCATTGCTTATTAAATTTGGAGACATCACAGAATCTCAAAATCAATTAGGTTGGACAAGATTTCTGTCATTATCAAGTACAACCAGTGATGTAACACCACCTTGTCAACTAGACCTTGACACTAAGTGCCACCTCCAGTCATTTCTTGAACACCTCCAGGGATAGAGACTGCACCACCTCCCTGGACTGTTCATTCCAATGTTTAATTACTCTATCTGTGAAGAAATTCCTTCTCCTGTCCAGCCTGAACTTCCCCTGGCAAAGCTTGAGGCCATTTCCTCTTGTCCTGTCCGCAGCTGCCTGGGAGAAGAGGCTGACCTCCCACCTCGCTACAACACTCTTTCAGGGAGTTGTAGAGAGCAGTAAGGTCTCCCCTGAGCCTCCTTTTCTCTGGGTTCCCTCAGCTGCTCTGTGTGGGACTCACTCTCCAGACACTTCACCAGCTTTGTTGCCTTTCTATGGACATGCTCTTTCTTGAAGTGAGGGGCCCAGAACTGAGCACAATACTTGTTTGTGGCCACCTATGCCTCCACCCATTAGGGAAACCACACTAAGAAAACTATGTCCTTTTTGTAATCAAAATTTCTAATAATTATTATTTTTCATAGAGAGACATGGTTATATAAATGTTTTCTGCTTTACTGTTGTCCCTTTCTTATTTGAAAACAATTTTCAAACATCTAAGAGAGTGTCCCTGAGAACTTCATTGAGTAGTTCTTGCTAGACAAAATCCTATTTTATTAGTTAAGGATTAATTAATACAGAAACAATCAAGCTTCTGCTGCTGGTTATGTAATGCAAAGCCAGGGGTTCAAAGTAACTATAACCCTTGCTGCTATTAATTTGTTAGTTCATCTAGATGGACCAGGTGCATTTTGCAGGAGCCAGATTTCCCTCTCCATCATCTTTATTCCCCCATATTTATTTTGCGTGTATTGGTTGATTATAGAATAAGTTTTATCTTTCATTTTACCCTAATTTTGTGATCTTGGAGTAAAAGTGCAATTGCAAAACTGGTGCCAGGTTATGCCAAGATGCACTATTAAAAATGCCCTGTTCAGTCTTCTCACCTCTACATATGTAGCTTAATACAGACTGGATATGGAAGATAGTTCTCAGACCGAAGTTACATTATTTAGATTACATAATATTGTTAAGAGCAGAAATCTGGTTTCCAAGAAAGGTTGGAGAGTCCCTTGAAATAATTATGTAAGAGAGTGTGGGTTTTGTTCCTAGATTTTGAAATCAGAACATCATTCATTTGTTCTGTGCATCAGACTTATTTTTGACATGATTGCAGCTGGGAGATTCTAAGACATGATGGACCTGGAAGGAAGTGGGGGCTCCACTCCTTGTGTCTGTAGAGAGTACAGATATGTGCATGTATTTGTACATGAGGTTTTTTTTCTTATTGGTTTTAAAATAAGCTGAATTGCAAAAATATGATTTAAAGAGGCACTTGTGAATGAGTAGCTTCTGTACTCACTGCCTAAGCTGAAACTCTTCACTAGATACTCAGTGCAAGAGGACTGCTCCTACTTACAAGTAAATCAAATATTAGGCATTCTTATATAGCAGCATATATTTATAGTACAGTTCTTTGTGTGCATATAAAAGTGTCTATAATTCAGATATTTGCTAAATTTATTACTTTTCTGAAGGTTTTTCTATTAAATCATATGTCTGTGGGAATGGTGAGAAGGTCTTTTGTTGTTTTGTTTCACAGTGGTTTTTGGCTTTTTTTAATTGTTGTGTTTAGTTAGCATGTTTAAAATATTCCTCTTTTTAGAAGCTATTTGGCTCCACCAGCTTATCATGTGTTTACATCTAAAGCAAAATGGATGTTTTCAGAAAAAAAATTCATAAGAATAGTTGTGTTTATAAAGTTTTTAGGAAAACATTTGGTCATTAGCTTTCTGCCATTTTTCCTTTTTAATTTTTTTTTTTAGTGAAAAACACCAAGAAGCTATACAGAACTGTCTGCAGGGGAAAACAAGAATAAATATGCTCTTATTTTCATGGACCTGAGACATTAATAGCATTACCACCAGGGTTTTAATTCATGTCTGTCTGTCTCCCCTTCCTTTCCATGGAGAACAGAGTAATTACCCCAGAATTTTAATTACAAATAGTGTAGGAGGGGACGTTAGGGTTTAGTATCATTATTTTATTTTATGGTCATGAAAACTCAAAGGTGTTCATTTAGACAAAACACATTCAGCTAGTTAGTTTCTTTTATCTCCTTCTTTCAAAATCTATAATTCTTTCAATTCTGCAGATTCTCACTTAAAACTTTAATTTTCAGAATAAGATAACTGTGATAGCAAAATTGGGGACTGTTTGTGAGCATGAAGATATTAAATATAGAGATACTGTATTTTAAGAAAGGGACTAAAAACTGACATATTTTCTGAGCACTTTACCTCCTTCTTTTGGGAGTTGCAAACCTGTTGATATGAGTAACCATAAAGTTCCTCTTGCTGATGATCAAACTCTCTCTTTTGGCCTCCCACAAAAGGATCACAAAGAGCTTTTGGCAAGAAAGAAATACCCCTTTTTTAAATGGTCATAATAAATTCTTGTTTTCCATGCCATAGAATTGAAATGGTTCTACTGATTCACCTTGATTCCACATACTTCAAGAGAGGGGTCTCCTGCAGAGGATATATAGTTGATAACTTAAATTTTGTTCAGAATTGCCAAATGATTCCTGTGAATTATTGTGATATGTATCTTGTAGAAATCAACTGTGGCAAAGATCCTCTGAAAACAAGCTAAAACTCTTAGCCTCTTTTGTCCTGTCAGTCCTATAGATAGATTAATTAATTTTAAAATGTGGTTTCCAGAGACTGATTTTCAGTATTCTTACCAGTAATGCTGAAACATGATTTCAAACTTGGATTTAAATCCAAAATTAATTTAGAAAATGTTTAACATGCTGTTAAAATAATGTGATTTGGCCAGCAATGTCAGAACCTAAAAATCTCAATGTATTTCTAATATCCAGGGTTTAGTTTTTCCAAGGTTTCAAGTTTTAGTCAGTTTCAATGAAGTGTTATTGACAGAGAAATGGCAAGTCCCTCAGCACATTTCTATTGGCTGTTATTTCCTCTGAATTTAATTAAATAACTAATGCATATAATTTTCTGCATTAATTCTTTTAGAAGAACATAATTGTGTATTCTAGCCATATTTATCCACGTTTATACTGAAAACTGGGCACTGTTGATAGCTGTGATGCTTTGTAATGTTAACAGTATATCTTCATCTTGAAAACTCATACTCCATTCAAAGGATTATTTAAAAATACTGTTAGTTTTCTCTTAGACTTGCAGGTACATGGCCATTAAAAAGCATTTTAAAAAATTAAAAAAAAAAAAAAGTTAGCATCAGTCTCCCATAAGTCAATGGAAAATTGATTCCTATGTTTGGCTTTGTTATCAACATCTTAGCAAATCTCTTTTATGTGTTAGCTATAGAATTTCTTCCAATGATTACTTCTCATTGAATGTAAGTTTTCTAGTTAAAATATAGCATGTCATTCAGAGCAAGTTTATGGAGTACCTGTAAAGCTCATGCATGCTGACTTTATTCTATGGAAGAGGGCAGAAATGTCCTACTCATTTATGTATTTGCCTTCTGAAGCTTTATCAGAAGAGCAGCCAGTGCAATGCTTCTTTGGACAGTGAGTTTATAGCTATGAGGAGCCAAGCATCTATGGATCTGTGACTGGGAAAGCATTAAAAAAAGGGATGCACCCACTTTGCCTCTCTGTCTGTTAAGATTGATTAACTTTTGAAACTGGAGTGGCTTTTATGAGTTCATAAGTTAGATCCTGTCTAATGTAAAACAGTGTGAGTTTTAGTGATACCATCAGTGAAGCATATTTAGTTTTAAAATAATATACATTATCTATATTTTATGTCAATTATTTTATATTGAGAAGAGTTTCTTTTAGCAATTCCAATAATGAAATTACATTGTATAGTTTCTTTCAGTTAGAAGTATCCCAAATTGCTATACTTAATAGTTCTGTAAATATTCATGTATTTTCTAAACCCCTCGTTGTCTCTGTGAAGTGTTGGCAGGTATTCATAGGATACCATGCAACAAATTATATAAGAAGGATGAAAAAAAGGGAAATCTTAGATGGGGGAGGGGAAAATTTGCTGATTTTAAAGAGGGAATAGGGTTAACATTCGATCATCATTGAAGGTTTTAGACAATACTGGACAGAACTGTTAATATTCATGCTTTCTGTCTTTTTAAAAATGTTTCATCTGAACAATGGCACAGCCAATACAGATATCTAATTTTCTATGTATACTGCATTCTCTGCAACTGAGTGAAAATCTATTAATTTTTTCTCTTGTGTAATTTAGTATGTAACTGGCTCATTTTTTCTTTTTTTAATTATAAAAAAGTGAAAAGTATAAATGAAGCTTCTCAAAATGCATTACACTTCTTTGCAAATGTAATTTGAAGCTCATGAAACATTAATGCATTAAATATGGAATGTTGTTTTTATGCTACTGAGAAAAAAATTAGAAAAGTTAAGTTTCTTCTCTATGTTATTAAAACTATGTATCATAGAGAATTCATGGAGGAGTTGGTCTGCTCCATTCCCACAGTTTTGAATCATATTTTCTTGAGGGGTACTTATGAAACTATTCAGATTTTTATGTGTGCATATGTGAGTGTAAAATTTTAATAATACTTTCTTCAGGACTAGATAATCTTATAAAATCAGCCACCTGTATAACCAACACTGTTTTAGCAATTATTCTTTCGGTGTACACAACTTGGCTATGCACACATTCTGCTTTTGAGAGAAGCCTTTCTATTTGAGTTAGAGCCTACACACACTGGTGACAGAAGGGCAACTAAAACAGGCAGCAGAGAATATTTTTCTTGTTTCTTTAAACATGATTTGCTAGTTTCTTGCTGTGAGAAATTTGCATTCCAAATTACATCTTTAGTTAAAAGCATGAAAGAAAAATCTTAACGTTCATACTTTAAAGTGGGCAGAATTGTAATTAGGTAGTTACTAAAAGAAGTGGGAGTGACTTTTTTAAGTGCCTCAAAGAGTCAAGGTTTAATATCAAATGCTAATTGAAAAATAGTATTGATTTAAGCCAAAAGAGCAATTTGTGCAAAACATCCTTACACAGTCTTATCTCTAGTAAATATTTCTCCTACTTAGTTCTGACTTTCTAAGCCTTGTGGTTTCAGATGTAAATTGTTCCTGGGTGTTTAAGTTGAAGCTGGGTTTCTCTTGCATGATAGTTTTTGTGACTAAAATGAAATTAAAAATGCAACCTCAGCTGAGAGAGGAGGTCTAAGAACTGGGGAAAATAAACACTTGTGATGAACAGTAGTGTCAGTATCAGACCAAAATGCTCCTGCAGTGCACCAGCGTATAAAACCAAACATCTTAGAATATCTATTTGCTATTTGGTCTGTCAATTTTTTATATTTGTAATAATCTAGTGTGATTTGAGACAAAACTCAGAGTTGCAGAATTTTTTCAATGGATTAAGTTAACCTTGAATTGTCTTGAAAGAAACTGTAATTATGAGGTCAGAAATAACACAAAGAGGCAACATAGGGAAGTAGCAAAATTATATTCATCTTGGAATAATTGCAGGCAACATTTATGAAGGGAATACTACAAGTATATGTACTGCTTGTGATGAGAAGAAACTCACATTAACATAAACATGACTAGAAAAAGAAAAAGTGCATTATGTTGAGAACAAAGTAGCAGCTAATCTCCTTCTATAATCCATTGCACTATTTCACACAGTATTTCAGTTCTAGATATTCTTTTGCAGAAAGAGAGAAACTGAGTTGGAATGACATTTACAGAATTTAAACATGGTCGGGAAAGATGACAATTTATGGTCTAAGTTTATTTACCTGATGATCTAGCTAAATTTACAAAGAATTGCTTTGCTTTTTATGGACATGTGCCTATTTTTGTAAATAAATATCAAGCAGATTATTAGAAATATGTCTCTAAAAGATGTCTCTGTTCTGTCTAAGAATTTTCTCTGAAGCTGAAATGTATAATCTGGAACTGAGAAACCAGGAATTTGTTCAGGACACCTCTGAAAAAGTAAATTTGTGTTTCAGCATGTGCATGAATCCAGTATGAGTCCAGTCCAGAGATACTGAAAATACTGAGAGAAATTCCAGTAGCTCCCTTGAGGCTGTGTATATGCAATAAGTACAGATTTGCTGTGTAAGGCTACTGTTGGAAGCTGAGCCCAAGTCTGACATGAGCAGACATCTGTCCAGAGCAGCCTTGCATGGCTGCCTGCTGTATAGGTGTGATGACTCATGACCTTTCAGTAGCTTGTGCTGCCTTGAACTTGTGGTTTTTGCTGGCTATGTAGCCAGGGGCTTCCCAGGAGTTGCCTGATAGAACAGAGCATGGCTGTGAATTCTAAGTGCATGCAGGCATCACCTTGCCTGTAATGAACTTAGTTGTCATTCTGCTTGATTTCAGAACTTCTCGCACATCTTCAGTTGATCCTGATTTTCTCCCAGATTTTTGTTATAGTGCCGTTTCACTTTAGGATGGATTGTATGGGACTACTCACAAGCCTAGTGTAGCAGTGTATCTTGCCACACAAAAAAAAAATCCTAGGTGATCCTATTGTTTACTGACTGCTCTCTACAGGAATTGGGATGTTCAGAACACCTTTTCACTAAGTCTAAGCCTGTAGTCATATGAGCAGCTAAAATAGCATGAAATTTTCAGATGTAGAATCCAGAGGCCAAAGGGAATTTTAAAGAGTTTAAAACAATTGAGGAGCAAGAAGACAGAAAAGAAAAGAAAAATATATGAAATAGAATGTATCAATTTACAGTTTTAAGGAAGTGCAGTTATTTGCTTTAAAGAGTCTAAAATGTAGAATTGTGACAAATTAGGATGAATTTGTTAGATTAGATGGAATCTTTTCTATAAAGTGTTTTTCTGTTAAGAAAAAATAAACCAGTATTAGACAAGTAGTTGAAAGATTTAATAGAAGGAAAAAGAACAATTGTTACAAGAAATTCATGGAATGGGTTATAATTACACTGTTGAAAATAAAAGAGGAAAAAGGAAACCTGAATAATAGATAAAAAAGATCCTTGGTTCATTAATCTCTGTGCAATCTCTTAGAACACTTCACAGAAGTGTAATAAATAGAGCCTGATGCATTTAAATATTTCCACTGTTGAATTATTTGGTTTGTTTTTTCCAAGTTTTGGTGCTATTTTGTATAATCAGTAATATTTCTCTTCTGGTGTAATTTAGTGTAGGCATGTGTCATGCCACCATGTGAAACTTGAAACTTAAAACCACGTTTTTCAACCTTCTTAACATACAGTTACTCTAACTGATGTAACAGCCTATATAAGTCCTAATTCTGGCTATCTAGCCTGCATTTCATCCTTCCACTCAATTTATCAGTGTAGACCTTGTATTAGCAGGGTGGCATGTATGGTGTGGGTTTGTGATTGCCGTCCCCCCAGTTCTAGAGACTGTAAGAAGTGGTAATATAACCAGCCAAAATATTGTCAGAGAGAAGGGGGGCAAAGAAATAAAGCAGTAGAAAAGTGAAAAGGTGGAGTGGGTGAAACTTTGCTATAGCTTGTTGGAGGTCTCTACATGAGAGGGGTGGGAATGAGAATTGGCAGGACATGGGTAGTAGTGCAGATTTGGTCATGGTTTGTCTTCCCATGAAACTATTTAGCATTCATTCATGGGCATTCATGCTGCTCAGTGCAGATTATCTCACTGCAGCACTGGGGAGGATGGGAGTGGCAGAGCATAATCACCAAACATCTGGCCTTCCAGGATAGATGCTAGTCTGCTCACTTAACTGAGCCAGGACTTCCAGTTTGGGAAATCAGAGGACTTGCAGGCAATTCTGACATGATATATGAAAGCAGCATGGGCTTATGCAAGTGGATTGTCAATAAATAGGAAAAGTTTGAGGAATTAGCTGATACAGGGTTTAGGAGTCTAGGATTTACATGAGCTACTCATGTGGTGAGTTAAAAGCAGTTTGAATTGTGTCTCTGGACTCAGTGGTTGAGATCCCTAAAGTACCAGGCCTCTTCCTCTGAAGGGCAGAGTTTCATCACATCTCTGCAGATTTCATTGGGAACTGAGGGCAGCAAACTGCTCTCCAGTTGGAGCCCTTCTTACAGCCCAGCTTTCTTTGACTTTTGTCAAGGCTTTTAAAGACACAGTCTTGTTTCACTGAAAATGAACTCAGAGAAATTACTTTGTTTCTATTATATTTATTATAGTTGGATGACTTTTGGGGGAAGAAGTATTATATTTTTTGAGCCTGATTTTGAACTTTCTTATGCTAATGGAAATAGGATGAGAGTGATGCCTGTTGAAGTAATTAATTTGCTTTGTGAGCAAGCAAATGCCATAACTGCAATCCTTAATTTTTATAAAACTTATTTGACATGAAATAAAGGTTGAGTTACTTTCCTTTTTTCTTCCTATAGCATTTAAACAAAATAAATTTCACGTGTTCCTATTTTTAAGCATATGTAAGCATCTGTTCATAATTGCTTTAGATAATCAATCTCCTTTTTGCAGCACAAGTTTGGATATAGCCAGGAGCATACACACTAACCTGGAAAGCTAATCTTCCTGCGTAGTGAAAGATACCTTTATTGGATAGCTCAGAGCACTTATTTTGGGTAGCAGTTTCTCACTTCTGCATCCAAATCAGTTTCTGAACCTCTTATCTGTAAAAGGAAAATAAGTGCACTGTCCAATTTCCTTGACAGACAAGGAGTTAAGTACGTTTTTCAAAAATGGTGGTCACGTAGGTAACAAAACCAAATAGATAGTATTTGATTTTTCATTTTCTGAATTGTTTTTTATCATTTTATACCTTTTAACTTAGTGACCATGTGGATTTTAGGCTTCAACAGGAAAAAAAAAAAAAACCTTTGCATTATTTCTTTTCTACCAGCACGTAGACTGCTGATCTATCTAATATGTTAGATACTGTGTTATTATACAGCATAACCAATGTTTGCCATAAATACTTGATATTTCAATATACAAACAAGGGAAAGATTTAGTGAATAGAAGAAATAGATGGAGATTTCCAAACTGGTAGCAAGATTAATATTCCTAATAAAAAAAAATCCTAAATATATTTTGCTTTTCTATAAATATAAATAATTATCTAAATTTTTAAATGAAATTCTAAATTAGCTGTCCGAAATACAAGAATGTTACAGCTGAATATCTCAAAATAATACAAATGTCACTCTTCTTTTCAAGAAGAGCAGGATTGCCTATGTTTTAAGTAAAATGAGTACAGATGCATTTATGCTTTGTTCAAACTGAATTTTCACTGGAATGTAATGTTTTTGTCCTAATATAAAATAGAGGCATACTGTGTAATTATTTAATGCATTTAAGTTTTTAAAAGATGTCCTCTATGTAAATTACATGAAATATTCACCATGGGAGGGGTTGTATTTGAAAGGGTATTATTGGTATATTCCTAAATTAATACCATTTAAAAGAGTTGCCAATAAAAGAAACAATAGTCTGTTTCTAAATCAGATATTTAGAAAAGGGTATCTTTATTTCTGAAACAGACAAACATATATTAATCCAGCACATGAAATTTTATGGGTTTTTTTCAAAATGCATCATAATTTTTATGTTGTTTGTAGTACTAAATATAAAACCATGTCTGGGCAAGGTTGGAGTGGGTGAGTAAGAAGATAATCCTTTCTCTCTCCTCTGATAAGACAGATAATTTTGCCCAATAACTAGAGCTGTTAGTGGTAACCTAATGAACATTTGTGTGTCAAGTGAGAAAAGTACCAGTTTCTCATTGTGAAAATCTTTCTTGTTGCTTAGAGGAGAGTTCCTTTTTAATTTTGTGGCTGAATTAAGCCATTGCTTTCTTTTACCATGCCCATCCTTAAGAAAAATCCCAGCTTTGTAATAGTGACCTGGATTTTCATATGTTGCGTATGTAATTGTAATATTACAGGTGCAACAATACTGCTCTGGCATTAAATATCCTATTTACATCTGAAATCACATGTATGGTTTTGAGAGTGTATTTTTGTACTTTCTTATGTTTTTAGGGTTTTTTCACTTAAATTGACATAGGCACTTATGCCTGACTTGATCAGAACTATGCATATTGCTTATTGAAATCTCCCACAGAACCTGTTAGTGTGTCTTAAACCAGTGGAGGCAAGTAAATGTTTTCTGTTGTATGCAGCACAAAACCATAATAATGAGAGCTGTGCAGTGCTGCATTTTTGGAGTGTTACCAAAAAAAAAAAAAAAAACAACAAAACAAAAACCAAATAAAACAACCAAAAACAAAACAAACCCAAAACCAAAAACAAACAAGCAATTCCCCCCCAAAAAAAAATATTGCAAAAATCTGGACAATTCTTCAAGCTAGCAATTAGTTAATGTATTTTATATCTAGAACTGAAATACCTAATCAAAACTGAGTAGTTTCTTTCTTTTTATGATGGGAATTCTTAAAAAGGTTACCTTAAAATTACCAAATACCTTGAACTACATTTAAAATTACTAGGAGGTGTCCTGACTTAAAACTAAATCTGCCTGAAAATATGTATAAAACGTGTCATTATGCATTTAAGTATATATACAGTGATTTTTTTATAGGATTATTTAATATGTGGGAGGACGAAATTTTTTTTAATACCCTACTTTCACATTACCTTGAGAATAATTCAGCAGCTGATCATTTTTTATTTATTCTATAGAACGTGTTCTGTTTTGATGCCAATGAAATTCTGAATTAAAAATTATGTATATAATTTAAAACAATCCAGTGCAAAATACAGTATGAGATATTATTTTTAATGTAAATATTGTGTAAGTGGAAAATATAAGTGTTTGTCAAGTTTCTAGTATGCTGGATTCTCAAAGATGTGATTTCATGCTAACAGAACCACTGGAAATATCTAAGCTTTTTCTAGCTTTAGAAAACTTACTTATAGGGCATGCATATTGGTTTGCAATTAGTTTGACTTTATAATGAGGCAGTAAAAAGAGACTATTACTAATAACATTTAATTGTATTTTATATTATTTTGTTGATAAGACTTTAGATAGAATTTAGATGAAAGGACTGAAAAGTGTTGCCCCTACAGATATTCCACAAAATTGGGATGAATGGATATCTGAACACAAAGCTACTAAAACCAAAACTTTTGTAAAATAAAACATCTTATTAATTCAATGTCCTAAAATAGACAGTACGTTAAAACTTTGGGACACATTTGTAAAACGTATATTAAAAACAAAAGCTATAAAAATAAGTATAAATATTGAATTTTTATCCTGGGCATCATTCTTCGCTCATAGCAGTAATTCAATAGGTAATACATTTATTGACATTAATTATGTTGTGTCCATTGAAACTTGTTTAAACAGAAGCAAAGGTAGGATTTTTAGGTAAATAACCTTTGTTTGAAACCATTTGCTAAACTTTTAAATGGGCAAATGCTATGTTTTGTACTCTCAAATTTTCAGCTCTTAGGTACTCTGTCCTGTAAAATTTAATTTCCATAGGCTGAACAATAATAATACAGTGTATCAGATAATGAATTTCCATACAGTGATGTGGGTCACAGGTCAAAGAATCAAGATCAT